>NC_056726.1:88671186-88733686 GCF_019279795.1 Protopterus annectens | reverse complement strand
AAGGAGCTATAACCTATTCTCTAGCACAGACATTGCATCTTTGGCTCCATACAGAACTGTGGGATAACATCTTTATTGCTTAACTCATAAAGCAATTTAAGTTTATTACTATTTTTAAAGTTTAAGATTAACCTCTTCCCTTCCAGGATATGCTGTTGAAACATATACATTTAATTCAGTTACACAAATGCATGTACATTTCTTTGATTTCCAGCAGGGCACATTGTTGTTGCACTTTAACACAAGCAAACCTCACAGATACATTTTGAGCACAAGCATCTGTACAAATCAGTTTGATATATAAATGACATATAATTATTTACAAAATTCCAGCTAGCTGTGGTGGCACTTGTCACACATCCACTGCCCTACTTCTCTTGGGATGGTTGGCAGTACCTCCTATTGTCACAGGGATAATGAAGAAATCCTACAAAACATTTCATCAGACCATATATCAAAAGAATATTTTGAGAAAAAATGAAATATTCAGTTTACCATGGGGAAACATACCCCCAGATTCAGCAAACACCTGTGCAGGAATAGCTTATTCCTGCACGGAAGGGACAGTTTCCATGCAGCATGATAGCATGCCATGCATATGTATAAAGGCGCACTGCTGTGTTTTAAAATGGACATGGTTCTGTGTGCGAGTGCAGGGGGCATGTCCATGCAGACAACGGACACTAAATATGACCCCCTGTGCTCAGAAAGTGCTGTATGGCACTTCTTAGCTCAAATATTATGCCAGTATTTCAGTGTCCACAGATACTGAAATGCAAAATAGAGCATTTCAGTGTCAGCGGACACTGAAAAAAATGGCAGTAGAACACACCCCCTGTATTGCTAAAGTGATGTATGGCACTTCTGCAGTCCGCAGAAGCAGAAAATGTGTGCAAATGCACACATAACAGGGGATAAATCCTCCAAGTGTACACAAGCACAACTCCAGCCCCACAAAATACATAAAGCCCATGCTGTGCATGGCATGCATCAGCATGAAACATGCACAGAATCTTGAAAGCCCAATCATTGCAGTATGTCACAAACACAGTCCCAAGTAGTCACAACACCACAATACACACCCCATAACCTACAGAAAATAATAATAATATATCCTTGTTTATAATGCCCTAAGGAATGTTTAAGTGTAGCTAAGTGAGTGTGTACATTACAGCTTAAATGAAAATAGATAAGGAAAATATCCAAACTGTTATAATGTAGTGATTAGAGTTACAGCTTTACATGCAGGTATGCAGCATCCGAGTTCCAAGACAGGCAATTTATTTTATCATGTGAAACTAGTGTCAAAATTATTGTAGTAAATATAAATTATGTAGCAATTATATTTTGTCAACCAGGGTAGAGTAGCAGTTCCAAAAGTGAGATGTCAGTGTAAAAAAGCTGTGAAACCCCCATATAAACACACATGCCCCATACAGTATAGTCACACAAGAAAATAATGTAATGAAAGCACATAGGGAGGTGTCATGGAAGGTAAACATTAAAGTATAAATGTGTATGTAAATATTTAATTTTATATCATACAATGACTGGCCATTAACATACAGAAATGAATACGCTAATTGGCCAGCCCAGAGTGCCCATTGTAACTCCGAGAGTATGCAAATGGAAAAAGGTCCAGATGCCAGGACTATTTTCATTTGTATATGACTTGTGTGTATTTCCATTCTGCAGAGATAGCAATGGGGAAATGAAGATCTCCGCTGTATTTTGAACATATCTTGCTATGTGTGACAAGTTGAAGAACTTGTATAACATAGCAAGATGTCATAAAAAATGCAATGGAGATCTTTCTCTCAACAGAGAAAGGAAGATCTCTGTTGCCTTTTTAATATATCTCATTATGTTACACAAGTTCATTACCTTGTATTACATACTGAGATATGTTAGAAAAAGAAATCAAGATCCCCCTATCTCTGTCACAACCTCTGCACAGCACAGATGTAGTGCATAAGTATGGAAACATGTCATTTACGCATGTGCAGTACATCAGAAATGGCCCAGGATACAGGAAAACTGTGGAAGGGCAGCATGGAGGTATGATACAATGACATTATTTAAGAAAGGTAAGTATTGTTTACTTAAATAATGTCATTGTATAATAGCAATAATCCAAGGCTGGTTGTGGGCAAAGCTGGACTTACCCACGGTTGGCATTGTATGGTCATAAGGGCATTAGCCTCATGACCAAACCACACCAACTATGGGTAAATCCAGCATTACCCACACCCAGCTGTGGGTTATTGCTTAAATATAACATTATGCATATGATACGCATAAATGTGCTTTAATCAGTTTGTATCCCTCAGACCTTGTACTGCCCAGCAACACAATAGCATGCCTTGCCAAGTTTTAAACCCAGAACACTGCCCTCAACAATCACACCAACGCACCACTATACCATCTAACCTGTGAGACGTAGTGCTTTAACGAACATATCCTGCAGTCAGGTCACTTAACATTAATTAAAAAAAACAGTGGTTCCCAAGTGTTGGACCTATGACCCTGAACATTTTAATCAGAGAAATGTACCAGTACACCAGCTGAGTTGTGGGAATTACTGTTGCTTTTTCAAACATATCATAAAATAGAGGCATACATCATTTGGGGGAAAGTGTCGTGGAACCCTTTGTGCATTGTGTATAGATACACACACACACACATACATATATATCTATATATCTATATATCTATATATATATATATATATATATATATATATATATATATATATATAGATATATATGTCAGAATGTCAGCTGAAACATTTATGTAAACGTACAGTCATAATATAGATATACATATATTAAATATAACGGAAGGAAAATAATATATATATATATATATATATATATATATATATATATATATATATATATATATATATATATATATGTATGTATGTAGAAAACATGCAGTGCAGTTATTTGTCCGAACCACCCCTCCCAACCTGTTAGTGCAAGGAACCTGTACAAAGACTGTAAAAGGGGGGAGGGGCCATATATATGGACATAGTTAGAAAATCATTGTTACAAATCAAGACGTATTACAGCAACAGTGTGTGTTTCAGCAGACAGTCACTGAATGATATGATTATGGGAACTGACATGTCATGTCATGTATTAACTGACATATATTCTTGGATCATCATCGTGATTTACCAGACAAATAGAAATAAATTGTCGAACTGAACAAACGTATGGACCAAACATCTGGACAGTCTGTGAAAAATCTGGCTGTGGAGAGGTATGCTCAGAACCCCTTAATGCAACGAATGTGGATCAAGCCTGACAAAGTGGAGGGATAAAGGCATGAAAATAGGGACATGAAAAAAATACGTCAGTAGATAAGCTGAGAACCTCCATGTTGTAACAGTGTATGTCCTAACATATATCAACTGAAATATCATAATACCAGGACTCATTTGCTTCACATTAGTGACTGACCTCAGTCCCCACATCATCCCATTGATGTGTCATGCATACATAGCAGTTATGGGGACCAGACCAAAGATATTGGCCACACAACGGGACATCCTATGAATATGTGGACATAGCACAACAGTAGGGAAACTACACTGAGCTGCCGAGCAATGTCCAGATACAATTAGACTGACATAACACTACCCAGGTCCAGCTCTGGCGCTGTACACATGCAGTAGCAAATATAACAGGCAGTACAGAGATGTAATACTAGTGGAACACAGACAATGGTGTGAAAGTGCATACCCCAAAACAAGTGCACCACAGTGACAGCAACATACCAGTAAGCAAACTGAACATGACAGTATAATACTGTGAGAGCAACCACATACCGTTTGTCACTCAAACATTACCCCTACATATACTGCCCCAATTCACAGTGTACTGGGAATCTGGAGGTGTTACATGACATGTCACAGTCATCTCCTACAAGCATACGGACCTGATAGAACATCAGGAGCTGTAGCAGCATGCAGAGTCAGATAGGTAAAGGATGTATGGCATTCACAGCTGCTACTCTCCCTACCCAGCCTAAAAAACATAAAAACACATAACACTGCTACACAGTCTTGGCAGTCTGTTCACAATGGCCAGACAGACATACTGTCATATGTGCAGATTTCCACAACATTACCAGGGTGTGAATGCATAACTCTGGCTACCACTGCATACCATGGCCAGGAGTCTGCCAGGTCATTGTCATGCTAACTGGTGTGCATTTGGTAATTAATTATATACCATACCTCTGCACTTCATAGTGCAGGACATCTGGAAAATGCATGGTATACATATGGGACAGGGGGCTGAAAAGAGGGACATATCACACATACTGGTGTTACAAATTGAGACAGTAGCTGCTGTAAAATGTGTTCTTGTAACATCACATCCCTCAAGGAAATGATGTGTGGAACACCAATGGATGACAACATGTACTGACTACAATCCTCACATGATCCTACCAACCCCACAAAAATTAGATCTTGGTTGAGGAACAGACCAATCATAATAGGCAAACATCTGGCCAGTCTGTGGACAGCATGCCAGTTGAGAGCTATGTCAGTGGCATATCACTGTCAGATGTAATGTCACCCAGTAAATTCATGTCCAGACAAACCCTGCCAATGTAGCAAACCCCTACGTGTATAACAATGTTAATGACATACAAGCTGTATGAAACTCTGGATCATTGTCCCCATGTTGCTGGGCTGTCTCCACATGTCCTGTCCTGTGAGGTAATTCCACCTACTGTATGTGAAGCTGTAGCCCACACACCTCCATAATGTCCCCTGCATAGGCCAGGTAAATGAGCAAGGCCCACTTTCAGTAAGGCAATAAAATCCAATGTTACGACAAACTCCGTTTAATAAAACAGGACAGAATCAGTAAGCGCTTTCACCATATAAATTATGGCTTCCTCAGTCCGTTATCCTACCGATTCTGTCCTGTTTTATTAAACAGAGTTTGTTATAACATTGGATTTAATTGCCTCATTGAAAGTGATCTATTTTGGGAGTCGTTTGGAACTGTGCATGGTTGCTGTGCTGCTAACTGTTGCCATTACGTGCTTGTTTTTAATCTCTGAGGCCACAAAGCAGCCCACCCTGTAATGGTGGCCAGTTAGGCCACATATACACACAACATAGCTATAGGCAACTGGCTGCAGATAGGTTTAGGGCAAACATCACCCCCTGGCTCAGCAGCACTATAGCTGGATATGCACAGCACCCACACCCCTTTCCTCATCACCAGTAAGCAGGTACATATTGCCTACAGAAAGAAAACAAATGTAGGTATCCATGGCACCTGATAACATCCTTGTCTGTATCCTACATGAACTCAGGCATGTGTAGCCAGCAACATTACACACCATAGTCACAACAAGGCTTGGCACCATCCACACCACATCCACATGTAAGATGGCCAATGTCATCCCTCGACACAGACATGAATGAGTACAGGAGTAGGAAATAAAGTAGTTCTTATTGGGGGAGCAAAGACACCTCAGGGCCTGCAGTGCAATGCAAGCAGATACAGCACTAATATGTTACAGGGTATGGTGTGATCGTGAGTAGTGGTTACTGGTATTTCATGTAGATGTGCAGGTTCTGTACATATGTTTGCCAAATATATGAGGTCCTGTGATGTGTCACCCTTGTTATGTCTCCCAGGTGTAATGTCGCATCAGCAAAGGTCAGCATTCTCAGTGGCTCAGACAAATATAATCATAGAAGACTTACTACACAACCATGCCATAATGTTATCTGCAGGACAGGACTGGCCTGTGGGATGACCTTGTCCACAGGGTAAATGATGTTGCCCTGCATGCATGTACATATGAGCAAGTCTGGCATTGTGAAAGTGACCTCATACTCCATGCCTGGCAAAGGGCTGCTGTGGTGGGCAGGGACCATACAGCCACCGGCATTAGCCTGGCCTTGCATTCCCACTGGAAACCACCGGGGAGCTCCACGGGTACCTTGGGGCACCCATCCCAATGCAACAGCAGAGTACAGACCCCCCCCACATACTGTAGGTGGTTGGCACCCAGGCAATGGACGAGGAGTGTGCAGATAAGGCCATGGTGTAGATTACTGGACTAATGTAGCAGCCATACTTGTAATTGTAGAGTATCTACATACATATGTCAGGTCAGATTGCAGTTATGGATGGGGTTTTCTAATGCACAGATGTGCACATCTATGGTGAAGGCCAGCAAATTGTGTAGTACTGGGGGTTGCACTGTATATGTGCACACATGCTGCATCCATCCTGTACAAATGCCACTTGTGGGTCTGCTGACTATACTCCCCTTACACAACTATCTAGGTCCATTCTGTCTGCATGTGGGATGGCAGCCTGCAGCTGGTGAGTATGCAATTGCACTGTTGTGGTTTGCCAATACCCCAGGCATGTGAAGGCCATGCAGTGTACCATGCACACAACTGTCACTCATAGCCATATTGCTTTATGTGCATGTTCACCTGTGTTGGGGTCAAATGCATTGCATCACAGTGGTCACCACAGGGGCCTATCTGATGAGAATGTATCATCCCTGTAGCATAATGCACAGCCTGTCAGTGCAAGACTTCTGGACAGAGAGCAACACAATGGGTGGACAAACGGCCTAAGGTAGGGACATGTGTGAAACATTACTGTCACATAGTGGATATAAACAGTGTACACACCCCTGTTAAGATGTCAGGTGTTTGTGATGCCTATACAAACTGAGACCACAATATGTCAGCATTCATCTTTTCAAAACTGTAATGTGACCTGTGACATGAACATTCCCCTGTACAATCAATATGTTGGCCACCAAATATGGAGTATACAAACCTCACAATATGCTGAATGCATATGTGTGCACACCCTTCAAAGAATATGTTATTGCAGCAGCTTGTGATTTACCGACAGCATACAGTCTGCTTGGGTACATAACAGCCATCAACTAAAGGCACTCTAACACCAAATAACAGTCCGATGTCCAAGTGGGATAATCATGACATATGCTCAGTTGCCTGCAGCAGCCATGGCTTGCAGACAGTGTACAAAGCAGCAAAGGGATCTCATATTTGAAAGCTATCAGTCAAGAGTGGGGTACAACAGCATTACTACAGCAGTGCATACACCATGGAACACAGTGGAGACAGTTGTCAAAAGATGGGGTGAATATGGGACAGTAGTGCTGTTGACAAGAACCTGATGTCCCTCCAAAAATGATGATAACACATGTCAAGACTTGGCCAGGGAGGTTGCCAGGGGACATACAGCAACACAGAGGGAGTTGCAAGAACCCTTTGCTAGTACTGGTGTTCTGTACTACTTGTGAGAACACTCCCCCATATTCTGCATACATCTGGCCTATGGGGTAGGGTCAGAAGATGGAGGCATATCCACACACCAAAAACAGCCAGGGGTGGATACAAATTGCAATACAGCACATCATGTCTCCCAAAGGCAGGTGTGAAAATATGTTATGGTGTAATGAGACTAGGGATCGACCTCACTGCCACAATACCAACAGGTATGTGTGGTGCACAAGCAGCACCTTTCATGGCTTGAACACCAACATCCCCATGGTGAATCATACTGGTGGCAGTAGCCTGCTGTGGGATTGCTGTTCCACAAATAGAACAGGGCCTGTAGTCACAGTGGTGGGAATTCTGAACATTTTCTAATAACACCCATTTCTGCCCAAAATCCATCAGGCATCTGCAAGATCGCTGAGGATGAGGAGATATGTCAGCCTTCAACATGACAAAGAACTGCAGCATACATCCAAAGCTATCTAAAAATGGCTCCACCTGAACACAAACATGGGTATGGATTACCCCAGCTAGAGCCTAGACCTATAGCAGATAGAAAAACTCAGTGTAACCTAATGAGGGCTATGCACATGAGCTGCCCTTGCATTCTGACAGAGTTGAGTGACCTTTGCATGGAAGAGTGGCCAAACAATGCCAAGTCAGGATATGCCATGCTGATAGACACCTTTACAAGAAGAGTGAATGCTGTAAGCCACTTACAAGGTGATTCAAAAACTTATCATTTTATGAGTGTGCACACGTATGCAATCAACATATTGAACATATTGCAGTCATAATATTTTACAAGTATCACATGTGTTTGTTTATTGATTGGAAATGTATACTTTATTTAAAGAGTTAACTGTTTTAGACAAAGCTATTTGTGAAGGCAGGGAATATGATTTAATGAAATATGAACATCTCAGAATATATAATAGCATTGACCAGCACATTAACAAACTGAAAGCTGGTAAGTTAAACAAGATTGACAGAGATGTTAATGACTATGCAAATGGTGTGGCATATCCCACGCCTCTAGGTACACATAGAAAAGTCAGAAATGTGGTAAATGACAACAGGAACTTTCCATCAAACTCTGGCATTGACCTGGAAGGTGAGGGGCATATAGTTGAGAGAGTAGATGATTTGGGCCTTAACTTTGAAAAACAGTACCCTGAACTGAGGAGAAGTGAGAGAATAAAGAATAAAGTAAATTACAATGATAAAAGTCAGCAATCTCAGGTGGGGTTTCAAGCCCTGGGGTTTCAAGGGGCCCGGCCCAAAACCAGGAACTGGAGGACATAAGTATGCATCATGATAAAATTTTTTGTGAGAATGTGTTGGATGAGTTTGTTAACCAGGAGCAAGATGTAACTATTCCAATTTTGGACAATAGTGCTAATGATTTCTCATGTACAGTGACATTGAATAGACAGAAAGATTTTGCTGTGTATAATTACTTAGAGTCTTGCATAGATGAGCCAATAGCGGATTTATTTTCAAAAGGAATGACATTTGTACCCACTAGGAGGTTTAATGTTGTTGACATGGTCATTGACTTGAAAATTTATCTGAGAAAGTTGAATTTAATGTTGTTGCACATGATCATGATGACAACCATAATATTTTCAGGATTAGTTCCACCTATAACCCCCTCTTACATTCTAAGCTTGCCATGTATGAAAGGCTGTGTGAATTTGATATATAAAATTTACATAAATATAAAAATTCAGCCAGTCGAGACTTTATGAATGTTAATTCAGAAGAACAGAACAGTTTGATGTCATTACAAAGGCAAGATATTAGGATTATGAAACCAGATAAAGGGGGAGGGGTTGTGATCATGGACACAGCTAAGTACACTCATAAATTGCAAAGCATGCTTAATACTGAAAACTATAGGAAAGTCTCCCTTAATGAACTTACTAGGGCCTATAGGAAAATTTATGGGCACCTGAATGATATGTTCTTGGAGAGGAGAATAGACATTTCATTATATAACTATTTAAATGTCATTACCCCAAGAAGTCCAGTATTTTTTGGCATTCCCAAGATCCACAAAGGCCTTTTAGATCCCCTTATGAGGCCTTTAGTGGATGGTAGGGATGCGATAACAGCTGTATGTGCCCAGTATTTCGATTTTGAGTTGAAATAATTGTTTAAAAAAGAAACCCAGACATGCAAAGACTCCTGGACATTTTTAGAACACATCAACAACATAGTATTTGATAAGAAAGATCTATTAGTCACTATTGACGTGAAAGATTTATATATCGTCATTCCACAGAGTACTGGCTTGGATTGGATTAATGAAATGTTACTAGAGCATAACATTCACCAAGATAAAGTTAATCTCATCTTGGAAATAGTTTTAACTAACAATTTTTTTATATTCAACAGCAAATATTTTTGCAAACAACTGGTGTAGCCATGGGTTCAGCTTGTGGGGGGTGTTCACCAACACAGCCATGGCATACTGGGAGAGACAGTTTGTATTTAAGTCAGACTACTGCTCCCACATTAAAATATATCACATATTCCAAGATGACATTAGTTTAATATGGGAAGGCACCTCAGAACAACTTGAACAATTTTTACAACACATCAACACCGCTACCTCTTTTCTACACTTCACTTGGGTTGTTAATGTTGATCATACGGACTATTTAGATGTTCATCTTTTTACGGATGAAACTAATGGGAAGTATGCCGCAACTATTTACAGAAAAAGACTTATTCCAACTCTTTTTTTTCATTGTAGTAGCTCACACCCCGAGCACCAAAAGAGATCAGTCGTTAAAGGTCATTTGGTAAGAGCTGCTCAGATGATTTCAAGAGATGAAGATTTTGATTTGGAATGCATTAGTTTGAAAGATATGTTTTTGAAAAGGGCATACCCTTTTCAGTTAATCACCAGAATAATAAAAGAGGTCACTGAATAGAGGGAATCAGGTCACTTTAGACTGATAGGTAACAGTAACATTTTGGAAAGTGACCACCTGATTTGTGATTCCAGTTTGTTTCATGTGACACAGAATTCATTAATAGAAAATAGTTCTTATAGCGGGAGCATTGATTCTTTGAGTTTGGAAGTTATTGTACCCAATTATATACAAAACACCCTTTTTGATCAGAATACAAATAGAAGGAACACTGATGTGTTTTTGAAATCGTTAACTATAACTTTCAGTATAGATTCTGACAGTTTAAGAAGGATTTTCTAGAAGAAATGGGACATCCTTATGGAGGATGTGGTTATTAGGACCCAGTTAGGTGATAGGCCAATAATAACATATAGGAAGGGAAGGAATTTAAAAGACCTCCTCAAGAGTGGACACCAAGTCCATGTGTACAACCGCTCAGGCACTTTAAAATGTGGAACATGCAATTGGTGTCATAAAATTAAAGTAGGTGATTCATTCATTATTAACAATTTGGAATACAGTATCAAAGGTAGATACAACTGTTCTTCAAAAGCAGTAGTATATGTGGCTATATGTGACCTATGTCCAGTATTTTACTTAGGCAAAACAGAGAAGAAATTTAGCCACAGACTCTATGAAGATGTATATGCCATCAAAAAGAATAATTTGAATAATGCCTTGGCAAGACACATTCATGCCTACGCTGACCACAATTTTAGGTTTATGGCCATTGACCATGTGGACATAGATGAAAAGAGACCATGGGGTGACAATTTAGAGTTAAAAGAGCTTAATTGGCAGATTTTATTGTGAGCAGACAAGTGGCCAGGCATTAATGAAATAAATTCTATTACACCTGTCTTAAAACTTAAAGCCTAGAAAGAAACAAAATAGTAGAAGGGATAGTATGACCTCTAGCATGAATGAAAAGTACAAAATCACTTCCCATTGCAGAGACATGTATTAGATACAATCTTTATAGATCCATAAGAAGATGTTTATTTTTTTACATCCTAGAAGCATTATGAACATTATTTATTTATTATTTTTTTTATTTATGTATTATCTAAAGTTTATGATTCAGATATTATAGTTTGGTATAACTATAATTTTTATACATGTATATATATATATATATATATATATGTGTGTGTGTGTGTGTGTGTGTGTGTGTGTGTGTGTGTGTGTGGGTATGTATATATATATATATATATATATATATATGTTAGAGAACTTTAATTTATCAAGAGACATGAGGGGTTAATTTTCTTCAGATGATGTCTGTATTTTCATCCAATCAGAAAGTGGAGTGTACTATTTAAATTCCGATTTGATTTTATTAAGTTGTCTGATGAAGTTTACATTTGTTAAATGAAAGCGCTCGCGTGTATATTTTATTACTTTTATAAATAAATCATCAGTTTTTTTTTACTTGCAACATCTGTGTGCCTTTTTGCCTTTTGGTTTGGTGAGGTATTGTCACTGCTCATTCGTTTTTCTTCAGGATAGTGTGGTGACTATGGCAGGTGTGACAGTACATACTGGCCATAGCCAGAGTGCAGGCAAGGCCCTACAAAGGCGGATGGACAGGGGTGCTTGCAGAAGGAATGCTGCTTGTTGGGCCACTGTTGCACGTGCCATGGAAGGAGTCATCAGACGCATGTTCCAGGCTGTCATGGATGCACAGGCACATAGTGAACACCACAACACACAAATACTCAGGGTGGTGGATGCAACTGTCCCTGATGTATGTGGTGACATACATGACCTTGTTGGGTCCACATGTCAAAATAATGAGGTGTGGATCCAACCACAAACTAAATACCTTAGGAATAACCATCCCTCCTACCCCTCCCCTGCAAAGGTAACCACCATGACAAATACCTCAAAAGCTAACCTTGGGCTCCTTAAAATAGAGGTGGCTAAGTTCATGGCACCCATGCAAATGGAGAATAGTTGCATGACCACCAGATTATACACCAATGCACTGTATGAACACATACACAGATGCATGGATCTTGCCATGACCAATAGAACCAAGAAGCTGTCCTACAAAACAGTAAGCCAATGTGGTGGTCCCCTGCCATACACAAACTTAACAATGGAACTAATAAACTGATGTGTTAAAAGGTGAAGTCTCAAGACTGGAACAACTCCCTTATCGGCCTCAACAAAAGGTTGAGATCACTCATCAAATCCTCTAAAGCTGGCTATGAAAACAGAATTGCAGTGGATAGGAAAGACAAACACAAGGCCTTCAATAGTTATGTGAATAATCTCCATGCCAGTATCCAGATGTGCTCTGAGCTACTGCACAATGGTACCTCCTATACTGAGCCAACAGATATTGCCAATATACTGGCCGACAGATTCAGTGCCAACCTTGACCCCTCTCACCCCCCCCCAGAGGACCAATCACAATACCAGTAGATTGCCAGACACTCATATTTACTGCTGCACAAGTTAAAATAGCACTGGCCAAGCCCAAGAATACATCTTCTATGGGACTTGAGGATATCCCTGACTGTGTTGTACATGAGCTACAGAGTGACCTGGCACCACACCTGTGTGCCCTGTTCAGTCACAGCCTCACTTCAGGCTTTGTCATTACCAAATGGTGCACTGCTACAATTATCTCTCTCCACAAAGTAGGAGCGACTACAGACTCTGGGAACTATCACTCCATTAGCCTGATGAGTCTGATATGCAAAGCTATGGAATACATCATCATGGACCTACTAAACAAGGATATAGGGGTCCTCCAAAGTCTGAAGCCCACATAGTTTGGTTTTGTGGAGGGTAGATCATGCCTGCTCAACCTGGTCAACTTCTTTGAGTCAGTCACCAGAGCTGTGGATGATGTCAAGGTGATCATACAGCCTATCTTGATCTGGCCAAGGCCTTTGATATCATTCCCCACTCTGAAATCATAGAAAACCACTAAGGTATGCATCAACTCCCATATCACTAGGTGGCTTGCAAACTGGCTCACAGATAGACCCACAGTGTGAAAGTAGCTGAGTCCAAGTCAGACTGGCAACCAGTTACAAGTGGGGTGCCACAGTGTTTGGTCCCGGGTCCTCCCCTGTTTGATATCTACATCTCTGAAGTGCAGGCCATCACAAGGGTACTCTGGTTGACAAAGTTTGCTGATGATTGCAAGTTGGGAGCTATTATTAACTACCCAAGTGATGTTAACATCCAGAAGAAAGGCCTCACTGAGACCAACATATGCTGTCAGAAGCACGGCCTGAAGCTCAATGGTCAAATGTGTGTCAGCATCCCCTTTGTGCACAACTCAGTTCCCATAAATCACCACATCAATGGTAGTCCACTGAACACAGAAGGCATTATAAGAAATCTGTGAACACAGGTTGACAGCAACCTCTCTTTTGATCACCACATTGCCACTGTGGGCAGACAATCCTTCTATTTGGAACATCTGATTACTAATTGTTTTGCATCCAGGAAGTAGGGTCATTGTCTCCCTCTACTTTTCCCTCATTAGGCCAATCATCGGGTACAATGCCCCATTTGGCATGTACCACAGTGGACACCTACAACAATTGCAGAGGTCTCAAATGTACCTCACAAAGATGATTATAGGCCTGAAACAATTCTTCTAAATGGACAGACTCAAAACACTCCAACTATTCTCTGTCTCATATTGCCTACTTAGAGGCGATCTCTGCTTGCCCTACAAAGCCATGTCTGACCCAGCTCTGTTAGAAATGCTACATCCAAGGATATCCCAATCCCTTCCCACCACATGCTCTAGAGACCTCAAACTCATTATCACAATCAACAGAACATGCCAGTGGGATGGGTGCACAACCCACAGACTGCCCATGCTATGGACTAGGCATCACATACATGTCAAACAGATTACCTCACTGGCCCTCTTCAAGAGAAATCTTGATGACTGAATGGGAAATAGAGAATTCACCCCGAGGATCACTCCAGTGGCTCTACTCCACAGATGCACTAGGAACTATGATCGGGTGGCATGATGACAGGGTAATCCTATGGACTAGGCTTGTAAAGGCTCCAGAGCCAGTCTACAAAAGGGCCTCACTGAGACAGATGCCTGGTGTCAAAGCCATGGCCTCAAACTCAATGCCAAATAATGCCTTGTCATCCCCTTTGGGTAAAACCCAGTGCCATTGAACTACCGCATAGCTGCTAGTACACTTAACACTGAAAGTGTGATAAGAGATCTAGGTACACTGGTGGATAGTAGTCTCTCCTTTGATAACCACATTGCCACAGTACTCAGGAAATCCTTCTGTGAGGCACATCACATCACAACAGGTGTCTCATCCAGAAAAAAGGAGATCATTGTTCCTCTGTATTCATCCCTCATTACACCTACTATACAGTACAATGACCTGTTTGGTATGTACCTCACAAGACATCTACAACAACTGGAAAGTCCACAGAATTACCTCACAAAGAGGCCCACAACCTCAAACTGATGCTGTACGCAAACTGTCTCAAAATACAACAGCTTTAATACATTGCATATTGCCTACTCAGAGCCGATCTCTGCCTAACATACAAAGCCATGTCAAACCCAGAGCTGTTGGACATGCTACATGTAAAGAAATCCCAGTCCCTCCAAAACACATGCTCCAGGGAGGAGCTAAACCTTGTCACCACAATAGACAGAACATGCTGGAGAGATAGATTGCTGTCCATAACACTTCCCATACTCTGGAACAAACTACCCATTTATGTGAAACAGAGCTCCTCATTAGTCCTCTTTAAGTTAAATATTGACATTTGGATGGTAAATAGGAAATTCACCCCGTGATTCATTTCTGTGTGTTGGATCAAGAGGGGCACAGGAAATTATTTGTCTTGGGTAGCGAAAGCCAGGGAATCTTGTTGGCTAGTCATATAACATGCAGTGCAGACATACCTCAGAATCATACATATCAACCTTTTAGTGCAAGACTAATGAACAAAAGCTATACAAAGGGTGGAAAATGGGCCACATATACAGACATAATCAGAATATTGCTTTCATAACTGAACAGTTGTACAGCAACAGGGACTGTATCAACAGAACTGGCAGGATGATATGGGGATGGGAATTGAAATGTATGTCAGTCTTCACTAACATAAATTCTTGCATCATAACAGTGTTACCCAGAGAAATGCAACTAAACTGTGTAACAGAAACAAAGTATGGGCCAAACACCTGAGCAGTCCTCAAACAGCCTGGCATTAGAGGGGTATGCTCACAACCCTTTAGTGCAATGAATCTGGAACAAGCCAGACAAAGTGGGGGGACAAAGGCATGACAATAGAGACATATCCAAATGATGTGAGTAGATCACTTGAGACAGTTGCTGTAGTAACACTGTTCCTGCTAACATATATTGACAGAAATATTACCTTAGTGCATTTTATAGTTAATGTCCGGAAGCCAAAAGAAAGAACCACCTTAACAGATACAAGCATACATAATCTGAAGGCTGTGCTACCGTGCTGTGGAAATTCTATAAATAACTATTGAAGGCCTTGTGGTTGTCTCCACTATCTGCTGCAGTCATGTTTTCATAGTTACCTTTATAGGATTTAATGAGAGACCTCAACCTTTTGTTGAGGCTGATTAGGGAGTATTTCCAATCTTGGGACTTCACCTTATTCTGCATCAATTTCCTCCTTCTGTTGTAGAGTTTATTTATTGCAGGAGACCACCAGATTGGCTTCCTTTTTTCTGAGGAGAGTATCTTGGTTGTATTGCATATGGCGAGATCTATCCATTTGTGTATGTGTTCGTACAGTGCACTGGTGTAAGATTCTGCAGTCATGCAACTAGTCCCCATCTGCATAGGTGCCATGCAGTTAGCCACCTGTGTTTGTAGATGTCCAACGTTAGCAGTGGAGAAGATTTCATGGTGGTTACCTTTGTAGGGTGGTGGAAGGGATGTGGATTTCCAAGGTGATTAGTTTCTGTTAGTATCTAACCAGGGAGGAGTTGACTATTGGTGTAGAGCAACATTCGCCCGTGTTAGTAATGACCAGGTCAAGAATGTTGCTACCTCTAGTGGGAGTATGAACGAGCATGTCCAGGATATTAGAATTAATGAATTCCATAAAGCATTGGCCAAGTGTATTGGTACATGAGTAGTTTTTCGAGTTAATGGTGGGGTAGTTGATGTCGGCCCATATGAGAGTGTTGGGTTGGAACCTAATATTTCCCAGGGTGCTTAGAAATGGGGAGTATGAGTCCTGGGCCATGTTTGTGGACCTACAGCAGGATATGATGACCTGTATTGCTGTCTTATCCAATGTTAACTGCACTTGAAGTATGTCAGATGCATTATGTTGTGCTAACAGTCTATAGGTGTGTGCATGCATTATGAATATTGAAACACCACCATCTTTGCAGCTTTGGTCCAAGTTCTGGGACAAACTGGTGTAGAATGAGTGATAGCCTGGTAGTGTAGGTGTGCTTCCTGCTGCCTTGAACCAGTTCTCTGTTACAGCACAAATGTTGATGTTCTCCAGTTTAAGGAGTGCTTTGAGTGAGTACATTTTGAAATGTAGACACTTAGTGTTGTTTGCACTTTTGTGTGCTAAAATACTTGCTACAAGACATCTGGTAAAGTGCTAAAGTAATAAGCATATCTAAGTGACAAACTGAGGAGCAGACTTGGACAACACTCAGAAGCTAACATACAGTCCTGGATATAGCAAATCTGTATCTGGACTAGACTCAGATTACATTTGTTTGCAGCTGTTACAGTGGTAATGTGGTCTTTGGAACACTGCCTAAAAAGCCACTATAGGGGTAGCAAGAGCCTTGCCCAGTATCTGGAAGCCCAGGGGCAACAGATGCAGGCCATCTCTGGCAAAGGATCACGGTCTGTCAAACATGTCATCCCAGGCACACAGATAGTGGATTCCCTTAAAATGATGCCAGAAATGTAGTCAATTGTTGAAATCAATCATTTTTAGCTTGTACTATGGTATCATTCTGGGTGATGGCAGGATGCTGCTCAAGGCTAGGATCATACTTGTCTGGGCTACATAGTTGGAGAGCTCCTCCATGTCTGTTTCCATATAGTCCAGGGAGGTACGTTTCAGGTCATTCACACCCACATGTACAATGACAGAGTCATATGTGTACCTATTGTTGAGGGACCTCAGCATGTGTGTGTGTTATGTGGCAGATCCTGGCACCTGACAGGAAGATGACTGTTGCTTTCTCCTTTTTCAGCCTAGTGAGTGGGACATCACTGTTCCTCACTATCAAGTCAACTATGTCTAGTGTTTTAGTCATGCTGTTTTGCCTTAGGCACTTTGGTTGACTGGCACACTGTTTAGGAGACATTTGTGTCTTGTGATTAGTGTTGTGTGGTGGTGGTGGAGCGCATGTCTGCCTTGGAGGTCTCTGCTTTT
Source organism: Protopterus annectens (assembly GCF_019279795.1). NCBI lineage: Eukaryota > Metazoa > Chordata > Ceratodontiformes > Protopteridae > Protopterus > Protopterus annectens. The sequence continues at coordinate 88,716,040 of NC_056726.1, read as the reverse complement.
TGTGCAGTTTTTTATTGAGAGTCTCCGCAAAGGTGGGTGTGTGGTTTGTGGTTTTATATGAAGGCAGTGCTGGTTGTGTGTTCTGGAGGGCTATGTGTTCCATGTAGTATGGTGCAAGTGTTGACTATCTCCTCTTGACCAACTATTCTGGTCTTGGCTGGAGAGTGTGTGGCTTTCAATTTTGAAATATAACTGCATCTCTTGCAAGTCTGAGTGTAGAGAGGTAAGAGGTGAGGGTTGTCAGTGTACATGAGGCAGTTGCTACATTGCCTCAGGATAGACAAGTTTAGCAGGTTAATAGATGAAAGCACAGGGAACTGACCTGTAGGCATGCCTGGAGGGATGGCCATTAATAATATTACTGGAGCTGTTTCCTCATAGAACACTTAGTGTTGTTTGCACTTTTGTGTGCTAAAATACTTGCTACAAGACATCTGGTAAAGTGCTAAAGTAATAAGCATATCTAAGTGACAAACTGAGGAGCAGACTTGGGCAACACTCTGAAGCTAACATACAGTCCTGGATATAGCAAATCTGTATCTGGACTAGACTGGAAAGGTAACTAATTAGTACTATTTTAATAGTCAAATGTCTGGTATGTATTTGTCTCCATGGTAGTGTAGCTGGTGTACGATGGATGTGTGACTGCATATCACATGTACAACCATCCATGTATACATGTGTCCCGTACAGTAGACTCACACCCCTTGCAGCTGTAATGCAGCACATATATGCATATGTAAAGGAAATAATATACACCTGGCTTGCAACAAAATATACAGCCCATGCAGGTCTTAAACCCAAGAACCTGTACACAATAGTCAAAGCATATAATCACTAAGCCATCTGAGCTGTATTATTTTATGATGTTTTCAACCATAGCATGTAGTGCAGTCAGATTATCATAGGGATGGAAGACTGTGGAATCAGTAATGATTTTGTTGTCAATAACTTGTGGCAATGTCAGAGCCTAGAGCACCTTATTAAAATTCTGGAACATGCCAGATGAAGTTGGGGGACCATACAAATACATTGGTAATGATACAAAGGGACCCATGCCACTGACATGTGGTGCCCCCCCCCCACAAAGTACAAATAATTAGTACACAGTACAGTACTACAAATTCAGGATTGGCCATACACAATGGCCAGACACACACTGACTTCTTAGCAATATAACTAAAATGACTGAAGATAGTAAAACAACAGACAACCAGCCATCAATACACACAACTGTTTAAATGTTTTTTGCCGTCAAGTATTACAACATTACAAAACATATTTGCCTTAAATACAGGAAACCATTGACACATAATTATGTATGTTCTTAAACAGCTTCCAATTACACTCCGCAGTTAACCCCCTAGGAGATACAGTATAAAATGATACAATGTAAATTGATTCTTCACATAACAATGGTTCTAAGTGTTCGATCAAACTGGGAAACAGACCTTTTCCAGAAAAGTACATTGTAACCCACTACAGTCCCCATGGTGAAATGTATGAAAAGTAACAACTATAGAATGTTTGTCCATGTAATAACTAATATGTCTCACATATTCTAACAGACTAATTCTAAGGCATGTCCTACTATTCCACAGACCACCTCTTGACTGTATAGGGTTCTACCTGCTGTCCAGCTTTTGCACTCATTTGTATGGCACCTACCTCACTCAATGTGCCTTATTCTCCAACATCACTATACCTCACTTAATGTGCCTTATTCCACATCACTGAGATGATAGCAGAAATGTCAGCACTAAATACTGATAGACCATACCTAGCAACATTCTACTGCATGACAACCAGAGAAAGCATGTCAAATAAGTGGAGGACAAAGTTCTAAACACAGGGCCTTATTTGAAATATTGCTGTTATACACTGAAAAAGTTGCTGGTGTTACAGGGTTGGCTGCAACATCTCTATTCTGAGGGATATGAAGTCATTAACACAAATGGATGCTGCCAATTACTGGCAGCAATGACCAGAGTATGCCACTGATTTACCAAGGACAACACCTGCCAGGGTAACACACAAAACATAACAGGCAAACCTCTGGCCATTATGTTGATAGGCCTACAGTTCAGAGCTATGCACATACACAACTTTGTTAGACTGACATTCATGCAGAAGGAGCATGTACACACAAAGCCTGTAAAACTAGCAGTATTCACACCATATAACAGCAATATTCACATTCGGTCCCTAAGTCTGTAACCTTTTCCACCATTTAGTTGGTGTGTCTCCACAAGTCTTGTTGTAAGAGTTATTCCCACCTGCTGTGTGTAACACTCAGTAGCCATACACCTCCAGGATGTGTTCCTCACAGCCAAGACAAAGAGACAATGACCACATTAAATACTCAATTATAGGAGTGTGTTGCCATGACATTGGCTATTGGAAGAACTACTCAGCTGATCTGCATGCAATTAGCAAGTGTGGAACACCAATTGGTGCACAGGCCATCACCTGGTCAAGAGCATTACCTACAAAGGGCATGCAGATACCTATTCCAAACATCTGTCTACCAGTACTCCATGTTGAGAAACAAAAAGACATGGAGCAACCTTGTGATACAACCCAGTGCAGTGTGAAATAATAAAAAGATATGTGAAACAAGACAGCATATAAGTGAATGTAGTATGTGTTGTCTAATAATGAGAAATATGATTTTGAAAGATTTATGTATAAGCAAGACTTGCTGTAGTGATGTCCTGCTAAACAGCACCTATGGCCATAGCATCTGCCTCTCTCTGCTGTGACATAAAAACACAGCTCAGGACCCTAACTTACCCCAGGAAAGGACAGCTCACATATGAAAAACACTGGATTGTCTGTCAAACACTACTGACTGTGCCACTGCTAGGCCAGCTACAGGGATATCGTGCATATCCATATGCTACCTGTGATTATGAATATGATACACATGTTTGCCGTGTAAATTTAAGAGAACTATATAGTGTGCATACACCTTCCATAGCCAGAGAACAGGCAGATTCCACACATGTGGATGGACAGGGGTGCTCATAGGTAGACTACTGCCCATTATGGCCCTACCGCAAGTGCCACAGCAGCTGTCACCAGACGCATGTTTTGGACTGTCATGGAGGCACAGGCACATGTCAAATCTAACACTGGATATATTCACAGGGTTAGAAATCCAACTCTTCATGCTATGTATGACAACATCCTTGATCTTGGAGATGTCCACCATTATTATACTGAGGTCATAGATAGACAGTTGAGTGAGATGGTGGCAATCATCGACAGTGGGATGTCTGTGCCACAGCATTTGGCAGGAGTTAGGCATCAGCCACATGGACATAGGACAGCACATGTGGTGGGACTACAATGGTGTAAAACTGTAAACCATGGCCACATTTGTCATGCAAACACACAGTCAGAATACTGATCTCACAAACACACAAACATATACATTTGGCACAACTGAGATTAGAACCACTACCTACCTTGGTCTTGCTGTTCAAGTGCTCTGCATTTATTGCACACGCCACGGGGAAAGTAGGATGACGTGTGCAACACAGTTCCTCTAAGGTGAACGACATCCACTGGCCTTGTACAGCATGGCAATGGGAGATGTCCTGGGTGAGAATGGCCAGGAAATACTATCAGCTACAGAAATATACATAATGACCAACACAGATATAGTCATACACACATTTGCCACACCTGCGGTTAGCAGCCCTGCCTATCTCATCATTCAGTCCATACTGTTACAGAGTTTTGGCACACAGCACATGCCTTATTGGGCTGAAGAATATCATCAGTTACCTGTATTGTCGATGGTGACAGCGGTCCTCATACAGTGGACCTTGGGACATGTACTGGGGGTACCATGGTGTAAAGATATTTCACCCAGCACCCCAACCACATTGGAAATACTACTCACTCATACCCATGATAATGCTATGACAAACCCACAATCACACATTTACCAGGAATGAGATTCAAACCTTTGCCTGCCTATTTAATTACTGCTATTATACTGATATGCATTTATTTCATGTGCCACAGAGCTAGTAAAGTGAAGATTGTTTCATGGCTCTCCTAAGGAGAGCAACATCACCATCCCTTGTAATGTATGGCAATGTGCAGTGTATTTGGAGAATGGGGCCTCAGAATGCTGTCTCCTACAAATATGCACACTCACACACACACTTGCAAACACATACACACACACACACACACACACACACACACACACACACACACACACACACACACACACACACACACACACACACACATATGCCAGGACTCAGAGGGTAAACCACACATGTCTACTCATTGGTAGAACAGTGTTGGTACTGCAAGGTCAAGGTAGCCCATAGGGTGAAGGGTGTCACAAGGTACCTTTACAGTCCAGTACAGCAGCAGCCCTTTCTAAGTATAGCAATGGCGGTGTAGTGGGTGAGAAGGTCCTCAAAGTATTTTCAGTTACAAGTTTACAAACTTACAAACACTGTTATACTCAGTAATGCACACAAACACATTTGTCAGTACTGAGGTCCATTGGTGCAGGTGTCTCTGAGTGTGTACCAGGCTAATGTCCATGGAGATATGAGAAGAGTAGGGCATGTGAGTACACTGGTATAATGGCACCTGACATTTGTCAGCATGCCATCTATCAACTTCTACTACTTAAGTGATCCCTAGGGTGACAGTTATATTCACCATCCACTCATCTGAATATCTCTTGAAGAAGGCCAGTGAGGTGCTTTGATTGACATGTATGCAACATATATCACATAACGTGGCCAGTGTCTAGGTTATGGACCTGTCCCCGAGCATGTTTTGTTGAATGTGATAATGCAGTTGAGGTATTCTGTGGCATGTGGTGCATACAGATTGGTGTTTCCTAGCTGTGGTACTTGTAACACAGCTGGGCAGACATGGCATTTTCAGTCAAGCAGGGAATGCCTGTAAGTAGCCAAGATGTGACCAGGAACACTTGGAGGTTTTGGCCTCTTACTATATCAGACAGTTGTTTCATGCCTAGGGCTGTACATGTCAGGTACACCTGCAGCCTACCCAGTTTTTGAAGATGTCTAGAGAGTTACATGGCAAATGGGCCATTGGACCTGATGATTGGCCTAATGAGCAGGGAGTAGAGGGAGACATTGACCTCTTCATTCCTGGATGACACACCCTTAGTTATGCAATGTGCCACATGGAAGGACTTTCTGTCCACAGTGGCAGTGTGGTGGTCAGAAGAGAGGTTGCTGTCAAGCTGTGTTCACAGACTTCCTATAAAGACATCTGTCTCCACTGGACTACCACCGATGTGGTCATTTGTGGACAACACTGATTCAACAGGGGATTGGGACACATTTCTTGACATTGAGACTAAGGCCAGTGTTCTGACAACAGTTGGAGGTGTCAGTGGTGACTTTATGCAGGATAAAACGGCAACTGAATTGCTTAAAGTCCACTTAATCCACCATAACAGATTATATGATAAACCATAACAAGATTTAATGTAAACACTTTCGCTGGAAAAATGTTCCAGCTTCTTCAGACTACAAACAGTAAAATACTTAGAAAAAACACCTTTTAAAACAATTCAAAAAATGAACTGCCAATAGAGTTTGTTACCCCTCCTGATGTCATGCACAAGCATTTAAGAATTAAAGCTACAGGGGGTTACTCCAACTTAAAACATACTAGGAGGCTTAAGCAACCTCACAGCACCATCATTAAAGAAAATAAAGAATTTTTTTTTAAATAAAAATAACAATAACGACAATACTGAATTTGTGTACTATAAATAACACCTTAAAATTATATCCTTTACATGGTCTAGATACTGCTATGTTAAGTCTCTCACAGATCTAATATACTATATTTTTATGAAGTAAACTATGATATGTGAGACCAACAGCTTGGTCTTTAAAAGAATTTTTTCAAGAACTACTAGAACAATAACAAAGGCTTTGCCAATGTATACAAACCATACCCACTTAAAGACCTCATTACAACACAGTTTAAATCACCAACATGTAGGCACATATGAGATACTACACATTGTTGATACTGTGGACCTAGCAGGTAATATTAACAGACTGCAAACCTACATGATGGATCGTGTATGCCTTAAATCCACCTATTCTCCTAACACTAAACTATTCACCTAGCCAAAGCCTTCTTTTTAAGCAGGCACTCAATGGACAGGGCTTCATTTAACCCTGGTAGGGTATGCGTATTTTCTTTAATGATGGTGCTGTGAGGTTGCTTAAGCATCCTAGTGTGTTTTAAGTTGGAGTAACCCCCTATAGGTTTAATTCTTAAATGCTTGTGTATGACATCAGGAGGGGTAACAGACTCTATTGGCAGTTCATGTTTTTAATTGTTTTTCTAAGTGTTTTACTGTTTGTAGTCTGAAGAAGCTGGAACATTTTTCCAGCAAAAGTGCTTACATTAAATCTTGTTTTGGTTTATCATATAATTTGTTGTGGTAGATTAAGTGGACTTTAAGCCATTCAGTTGCCGTTTTACCAAGTTTGTTCTTGACTTTATGCAGGATGTTAACATAATCTGGGGATGTACACAGAGCCCCCAATTAGCAATTGTCTGCAAACATTGTTAACCACAGTTCATTCTTGTTGGGCTGGATATCAGAGCCACGCACAACACACAAGACTGGGCACAGGACAAGAACCTGTGGTACTCCACACATGACTGTTTGACAGTCTGACATGGAGTCTACTGTTTTCACACTGAGATTCACCTGTGAGCCAATTTGAAGACCACTTCGTGACATAGGGATAAATGAATATATATGAGTGTGTTTGCCTATGATTCCCAAATGTGGAATTGTATCACAGGACTACAAGGGCCACATATCTTGCTTTGGACTCCATATTGTTCTACAGTAATATCACATGACAAACAAATTATAGGGCTGAAGAGTGTCCACAGCTACTACAAGAGTGGGCCCTGTACAGTGGACATTTGGTAGTTTGCTGGGTGGACCACACAAATGTGTAGCAAAGCCCACCCCCAATGGATATGGATCACAATGTTAACAACACAACCACAGACAGACACAGAGACCCACACACCTACATGACAAGAATGAGATTCAAACCCCTACCTAACTAGTTTACTGCACTCTAATATTATATATTTATTAGACATGCCACAAAGTGTACATAGTTGAGAGTTGTCCAAAGGTATCTTTAAAGATGAGTGACATCAGCAGCAGTGATAAAGGAGGGGAAAGAGAAGTATAGGAAGTGCCAATGGCCTCAAAATCATGTGTCTACAACTACAGACACTCTCACACAAACAAACAAACTTTTACATTTGCCAGGACTGAAATTAGAACTCCTACCTAACTAGTTTACTGCACTATAGTATTATACATTTATCAGACACACCACAAAGCTTACATATGTGAAAGCTGTCCAAAGGTATCTTTAAAGATGAGTGACATCAGCAGCAGTGATCAAGGAGGGCAATGTGAAATGGAGTGAGTGGGAATGGCCTCAAAATCATTCACCTACAAACACACACACAGACACACCTTTCCATTTGACAGGACTGTGATTAGGATTGCTACATAAATAGTTATTGCTACTCTACTGTTACACAGTTATCACAAGCACAACAGAGCCTAAAGGGCTGAGGGCTAACAAAAGGAATTTGCACAGTGACTGACTGCAGCACATGTTCTGATATTGGTTAATGGGATCTGTACTGGGTAGGGATGGAGTAAAACAGTAATTCCTTCACACACACACACACACACACACACACACACACACACACACACACACACACACACACACACACACACACACACAGTTGCCAGGACCGAGATTAAAACCCCTACCTATCTACTTATTTGCTTTAGTAAGTTATGGATTTATCGTACGTGCTTTTGAGCTTACAGACCTGAGGCTTCTCCAAAGGTACATCTAAGGTGACATACATCAGCAGATAGTATAGAATGGATCTATGGAATGTGTACTGGGTGGGAAAGGCTTCATAATGGTACTGTCTCTCACTGTCTGTGTCTCTCTTCCCCATGTGTATGTGTGTGTATGTTTGAATTATTGTAGTATGTTGGCCTTAGATATGTGTGGGTGTCACACAAAACAGATGGAGAGTTACCATATATCTACCGCTGGCTGTGGATTTTCCTGTTCAATATGTGTGTGTGTGTGTGTGTGTGTGTGTGTGTGTGTGTGTGTGTGTGTGTGTGTGTGTGTGTAAAGACCAAAGAGTTTACATGTTGGTGTGTGTGTACGGACATCTGCAGATAACATATATTTATTGCCCACTGTGGTGTCAGACATGGGCCTTATTTTAAGTGTAGGAGCATGCCCAGTATGGCCTTCTATATTGAGTGTGGGGATCCATTCTCTAAGTGTAGACGCATGCCCAGTATGACCTTCTATATTGCTTCTGGGAATCCATTCCAGGGATAGTTGTACTCCAGTCCAGGGTTTTTTGTGCTACAGCTACACCTAGCAAGCTATTTTTGCAGGATATCTGTAGATAGGTTGTCAATATGGAGACACAATTGGTCCAAACATGGGGGGATACTGTGTGTAACTAAGTTTCCTATTACTGTCTGTGTTGCTTGTGTAACATGTTCTGTTTTAGCATAGACTTTTGGATATATGTACTGTTTTAAAGTGTAATGTATTGTGTCATCAACTACTGACAGATATCATTGTTTGCTCACAGTTGTTTATCAGGGAAATACAAGAGCAATGCAGCAGAGACCAATATTGTGAGGCAAAGACTAGACATTGTGGCACAATCCTGCCATTGTGGAGGGGTGGCTACAGACAACTGAGTGATGAGTCTGTGTAAATGGTCCAGCACCTTGGTGCTAAGCTGGCTGGGAATCCCCTTCTTGTGCATTTCTCAACTTAACTGAATGGCCATATCCTTCTGTGGGCATACCTCTCAGCTGTACAGATTTGGCCAGGTTATCCAAAGGCAGGACTCATATATCTGGTCAATTTCCCTTCACATTGTGGTTTACAAGCAGGTTTGTGGTTATGCATTCATGGGTTTGCAGTCGGGAGAAGTATGAGCAGACATCTGAGTTTCAGACTTCACACACTCTATGATATCTATGCTTTTATGCCCCCCCCATCTGTAATTCTAACCTCTTCCCAACAGTATTTGCGCAATATCTCAGACATATTTCTATAGTCTGACCTTTATCACAGCAATATTTATGTCTTGGTCCACAATTCTTACACTAGGACATGGAGAGGCATGCTACTGGCATTTGTCAGTATGGCCTTGCATTTGTTTTCAGCTTAATATGTTATGTTGTTAGTTAGGACCCTATGACATTCTGTATGATGGCACTATGGGTTAAGCATATGATAGCACTATGGGTGAGGCATGGGCATTTGCTAGAGGCCTGTAGGCCACATGAGAGTGATGCAGGCCACTGCATTTTGTCACTCATATGTTACCAGGCTGCAAGCCAGTGGATTCCACTGGGGTGACATGGGCAAAGTGGGTGAGGTGTTCCTGGCAATCCTTCTAGTTCATAGTGATGCATCAGTCTGGATGTGTACAGGGTGCTGCTTGCAGCTAAGGACACACCTGCATGGGACACCATTTCAGCATGCTGCATCATGTGTGTATTCCATAAAAGAAGTGTGCTGATTTGTAATCATTCCCAACAGCAAGGATATGACTGATGAAATACCTGTGGCTATTGGAGGGGTGGACTGAGTGCATGTGTGATATGGAAGCGTATGGCACCTGACTCACAGATATGACTGGGACTTTATCCTTCTCCTGCCTTGTATGTGGTTATCAGCAGTGTGTCATTACTTTATAAATGTGGCTTTTGTGGGCTGCCTTTGATTGGGCAGACAACCAGTATTCCATATTAGATGGACAACTAACGTGATGCTAACCTCTATATTTAATTCCAAAGGTGTGTGCAGTTCATAGTTACTTTCTAGGCACTGCGTAGAGTACTTCCACCTGTGTACTGTTTCTATGTATGGACCCCTGTTCGTAGCCTGTCCAGCTTTCTGACAGTGACACATATTGACATCTGGACAGTGACTGCGTACAGATAGTAACATAGGTGTAGCTGAGAAGCAGATTGGTTGGCACTGTAGTTGTTGGAACATGGCCCTGTCAACCACAGCACTGTACCTAGGCCACTGAGACACAACATCCAGGCCAACATGCTGTCCACTTCCAGACAATACTAAACACTCACAAAAGACTGGCACACTGACCCCTACATGTAGTGGACATGCCCCAATTATGTTGATTGGGACAGCCAAGGCAATCTGTGCTCCACTGATATTACTCTACAAACTTACATGTTACTGCCATTTATAAATGGGGTTGGAGGGGGCACACCTAGCAACTTTACACATTTGCACTGACTGCGCTGGTATTTCAGTTATAATCTGTTTCCATTTAGTATTATATTGTGCTCTGTCTTGCAGGATGGAGGCATATTAGTAAGGTACACAAGTTATGATTGTAATGGCATAGATTTCAGTTTCAGATTTCTTACTCTTCAGAACTATACTGCAACTGCCAGACCTGTTGTAGTATGTCTGTGTAGGTCTGTAGTGGGTACTGCTCACTATTGCCAGCATTTGTGGAGTTTTGCCCGACCTTTCTTTCCGGTCATCTACACCTGTCCTGCTGGGTGAGGCTGGAGGTGGGTATGGGAACGCTCATTGACATCCATGTGTGTGACCTGTGGGCACCCACAGTTAGTTGAGCCACCACATGCACTGCAGTGGGAGTTGTCACCTTGAGTACTACTGCCTAGTATGGGGACAGCAGTATTTGTTATGGATTTCATGCTGTCTCATATAGCTGTTAGCTATCTGCTGCTATACCATTTGACCAACCAATTCCCTTGCATGTTTGCATCAATAGCATAGATATAACTATCAGAACATACTACTCCATTCAGTAATTGATAGTAAAGGTGACTTACCTTATGCCTGGGGCGGTATTGAGGATGGTGCTGGAGGGCTGACTTTGTGGGATTCACGGAGTACACTCCCTATACATGGTAAAGTACAGGTAGTGTCATGTTTGGCATCCCTTGTACTGTATGTGTGAGTCAGAGAGAGGTATCAGTCCCTGGGTCCCTACAGTGTCAGTGTGTGTGCTACGGGTTGCCTCTTTGCCAGGGCATAGGCATACTGGGTACACCTCTGTCTTCCTTTAGGGGCAGGCTCAGGAAGTTCCTCCTCCATTTCCCTTTGTGCCTGTGGTGACCTTGGCAATGGTGGGGAGGGGCTGTGTGGCCCCTCCCTGTGTTGTTCCTGCTGCAACTGTTTCTGCAGGATCATATTGTGTAGCATGGCACATACTATGAACATTTGTCCTCACGTAGCTGGAGAGTACTGCAAGGCTCCACCGGATATGTCAAGGCAGCGGAACCATGACTTGAGCATCCCAAACACACACTCTGTAATGACCCTGGTTTGTGCATGTGCCTCATTATGGCATTCTTGTTTGGGGGTGTGTGCATTTCTGATGGGTGTCATCAGCCACAGCTCCAGTGCATAGCCAACATCCTCCACTAGATGGCCAATTGGGGTGTCCCCCATTGCAAACCCTGATACAGCTGTGAGGATTGCCAGATGTGGGAGTCGTGATAGCTTTCAGGTCTGCCAGCACACACTTGCATGATAATGCCCTGGGCATCACACGCAACCTGGCAGTTGATGGAGGGGAAGACCTTCTGGTTGATGTAGACTCTACACCGCTCACCGGGTGGTGGTTTGATGTGGATGTGCATGCAGTCTATGGCACCCAGTACCACACAGTGGAAGAGATGCATATTCCTGGTCAATTCCTCATAGGTGTTGGGGAAGTAGATGTGTTCATGGACAAGTGGTAGCATAGCATCCAGGAACTGATGGAGTACTCTGGATGCAGATGCCTGTGACACCCCCATGATATCCTTAGTAAGTCTTTGAAAAGTACCTGTAGCTAGTATTCTTAAGGCTACACATACCTTAGTATCCACTGGGATGGGTTCCCCTCTGTTTGTTCTGGATGTGAGGCTAGGCCAGTACAGCTCCACAGTTTGCTGAAGTATATCCTGTCCACCCTGTAATACTCTACAATCTTCAGGTTATGTAGCCCCTGATAGGTCACCCTGGGACTGAACCCTCTCTTCCTCCTCCTGGGTCTATGGCGATTGGCAGCATTATCCTCCTCAGCATCGTCAGCCTCCAGCACATAGTGATGTATCTGAACAATGGCAGCCCCTATCATTTTGTTGGTTTAAATTCCCAGGTTTATTTCAAAGGTGCAGAGTTTGTGGAGAAACGCAGACTGAGGGGTGTTTCCATACTTTATAGTGGTGTAATGCTACTGCTGCCTGTCAGATTGGCTGTTTCTGATTTGTTCCAGATGCCATCTTACTTGCTCATGACTGGGATTTAGCCACTGTGTAATGTTAGCAACATTAGTGGTAATTTGTGGATGATTGCCTTTATTCTGCTATTGCCCTTTTTTAATTAATTTTTACTTGCATCTCCTCCCATTTACAGCTCTGCAGCTACCTGCCAGCTGTATTATATTGTAGGGCCCATTCTGAGTTGCAAGACTCCCATAGTAGTGATTTCTTCATCTGTTCACCTTTATTTTGTGCTTTTGCCCTTTAGTTCTATTTTACATGTCCTCCCATCTTCAGCTCTGCAGCCACCTGTCAACTGTATTATTTGAGTGCTTTCATTGGCCAATTTTAGGTTGCAAACTCCCATATTGCTGATTTGTACAGCGTTTCCCATGTTCTGTTACTTCCTTTGCCGTTTCCTTCTACCCTTCCTATTTCAGCCTGTTGGTAGTGTAAACAGCAAGATATGCCCCTCCCCTGCACGTGCACACTCTCTTCAGTTCATGGAGTATGAGTACACAGCCTCAGAAACACCCACTCTCCTTGCTGTGAGCAGTATGAGTACACAGCCTCAGACACAACCCCTCTCCTAGCTGTGCTTACCTAAGCAGACACCAGTCAACAGGGCTCCAATGTGCTTCCAGCAAGCATGACAAACATGCTTTTCATGTTCCTTGCTCCACCTGCCTACATGATGGTGTTAGAGCACCTATACGGTTAGGTGCAGTCCGACACTTAGTAATTTTCCTGTTCAAATTGTGATTCAGTGTAAGTCCCCTCATTAGCATACCCCACTGTCTTAAGACATAGTTACTGCACTATTCCTGAGCCTTACCCCTTAGCAACCACTGTTCCCTGCCTATATTTACTTTCTGCATGCCATTGACTATAATGGCAAAATGCAGAAAGTAGTTCTACTGCAGTTTTCCCCCATTTCTACTTCTACTCCCCCCTACGATTAGCATACCACATCCCCTGCCCTCAATGTCCGAGTTCAACCAACATAAAATAAATTTATTATTTTATTATTTTTGAGTGGTTTTGCATGCCAATGGTCATATATTTGGCCATTGGCATGCAAAGCATGCTTTCTGGAGAGCTGACATGGCTCTGTTGTGTAGACTGCAGATATGTATTCGGTTAGTAACCGAATACATTTCTGCAAGCTACACTGTTCCAGTACGGAACATGCCGCATTGCTGAATACAAGGACAATTTAACAACAGCCGAAAGGTTTTGCTTAAATGAATTGATAACATCTGATAAGTATAGAATTATGAAACCTGATAAAGGAGGTGGTGTAGTGGTGATGACAAAAGTGGATTATCAGAACAAAATGTCGGATATGTTAGGTGACAATGATATATACGAAAGAGTTTCAAGATATGAAATGGTAAAAGCATACACTAAGATTGATTGGCAACTGTATGAATACCTGATTGAAGGTGTGATAAGCAAAGAGGAATATAACTATTTGCTAGTGGAACATCCAATCACACCTTCGATTTTTGGTATACCGAAAATCCACAAAAACATGAACAACCCCCCCCTTTAGACCAATAGTTTCAGCAAAACGTTCTAAATTTGAAGCTATGGCACATTATATAGATGTGAATTGTAAAGAAGTTGTAAAGAAACTACCTCATATTCTAAGGGACTCCTAGCATTGCTTGGAGGTCATGAAGGAACATTTGTCGAATATTAATAAGGACACCATTATGGTCACAATTGATATAGTCAATTTATTTTTAGTGATACCACATGATCTTGGCCTGTAAATGTTTGAGGCAAGTTTAGAGACCTATAGTGATTTACATATGGTCAAGCCAAGATTGTTAATAGAAATGATGGAAATGGTATTAACAAACAATTATTTCCAACTAGAAGGTGAATTCTTTAGGTAACGTTCAGGTGTGGCCATGGGAGCAAAATGTGCACCTATTTACGTTAACTTAGTTTTAGCAAATTGGGAGACACAAAAAATATTTACAAGCAGCTTCTGGTCTAAAATAACACTATACCTTAGGTTTCTAGATGACATAATAATTTTTTGGAAGGGAAAGGAAGAAGAGGTTTTAGAATTTGTGGCATTCTTGGAGAATACCACTTCTTTCTTAAGATTTACGTTCAATATTCACAAAGACAGCTGTGAATATTTGGATGTTCAGTTGCAGAGAAAAGAAGAAAATATAGAGTCAAATATATATAGGAAGAAAACCTACTCTAACTCGTTTTTGCATTTTAACAGTTGTCATCCGTACTTCCAAAAAAGGAACTTAGTGAAGGGACAAATGGTAAGACTGTCTAGGATCATAAGCAACGAGATGGTTTACAAAAATGAGATAGATAAACTCATTGATATGTTCTTAGACAGAGGTTACCCAAAATTGCTATTAACTGAAATAAAAATGAAGTTGAGGTTAAAAGGAAAGACAATTTTAAACCTATTTTGAGGTATGGAAGTTCAACAAACATAAGTGAAAAAACTAACAACACGAGTAGAACAGGAGCATTAATATTACCATTTAACATTAACACAAGTATAATTATTAACACGGTTAAAGAAACATGGGAAAAGGTATTCAATAACAAATTGGGCATTACGAACATCATAGGTAACAGTCCCAGTACTGTATTTAGTAGGGGGAAAAATTTAAAAGAATACTTTGAGAGTGACCGACAATATAAGAATTCAAAAATGAAAAAATGTGGTTTATGTAGAACCTGTAAATTTATTAATGATAGTCCCTATGTAATGGTGCAAAACTTTAACAGATCTATTAGATGTCCAGGTCATGCTAACTGTAACACTAAGATGGTAGTATATTTAGCAACGTGCTTATCTTGTCCTGCCTACTATGTAGGTAAAACAATAAGGAAATTAAAAGAGCGTATAATGGAACACAATAGAGACATTAAAAACAAGAAGGTAACAAGTTCCTTATACTTACACAGTACAAAATGCCTGAATTTTAAAAGGTTTATATTTTTTATAATTGATAGGATTCCGGAGAACATTAACAAGGAAGGAGACGTGAATAACCTATTGGAAACAAAGGAATGTTTATGGCAACTCAGGCTTAATGCCAGTAATATGCCTGATATCAATGAACATATTTCCATTTCTAGTATTTTAAAGAACAAATCATATTGTATTTAATATATATTTTTTATAATAAATAAACAGAACAAAGAATACATGTATACTAACAATAATAATAGATAACACTATTATCAAATACATACAAAACATTTTAATTTATTTAATATTTAATATTTAACATTTTATTTATACATATAAAGAACTGTACAGGTTAGAAATACAATTGAATACATTAATTGTTAGTATAAGAAGTTTTAGTATTATACATTTTAAATAGATACATTTTAAATAGATATATTTATGGAACATTATTTAATTTATTATTAATTGTATACTAGGTTATATTTATGAATCAGGTTTGGTGTATATGAAGTTCATACATAGGAAGTTTTTAAACAGAAGTATTATTATTACAAATACACTTTTTTATGTACATTTTTTCCAGAGAAATATTGGTTTGTATTCAATGTGAGGCATTGTGTTGCTAATTTAATTCAATTTAATTAAATGGATTAAAGTAACAAAAGTAACAGGAGAAGTATTAATTGGTTTCGAATCACAATTTAATTGAACTAGATATGTGATTGGTTGAAGAGAGATTCGAATTATATAAACATGAAATGTTTTTTAAATGTTTTTTACTCTGATGAAACCCACGGACTGGCTGGGTGAAAGCGCTAAGTGTGTTATAATAAATTTTGCTAAACGGTGATATCAGTCTATGGATTACTTTTATTTCTTTATTATTAGTCTTTTGTTGTGTTTCTATTTTTCGTTAACAGTTAGCATACCACATCCCCTGCCCTCAATGTCCGAGTTCGACCAACATAAAATAAATTTATTATTTTATTATTTTTGAGTGGTTTTGCATGCCAATGGTCATATATTTGGCCATTGGCATGCAAAGCATGCTTTCTGGAGAGCTGACATGGCTCTGTTGTGTAGACTGCAGATATGTATTCGGTTAGTAACCGAATACATTTCTGCAAGCTACACTGTTCCAGTACGGAACATGCCGCATTGCTGGATCACTAATCAGGCTCATTTGCATGGTTTTCAACAGCAAATGAGCTCATTAGCATTCCGCATGGCTTTCCATGCAGGAACAGTGAAGGGCCACTCGTGCACGTGAAAAACGGCAATTACGTGGATCGCAAAGCGGCCATTTTCCATGTTGGACCAGTTACACTGTTCCTGCATGGAAAAAAAAGCATTGTGAATCTCAGGGATAGATATTCTTAGGGATTCATTAATGTTCTACTGCATCACGTAAAGGGCCATGGTTAAAAAAAAAGCGATATCGATGGATTATCAGCTAATTTGCATGATTATGAATCACAGTTAACAGCCACAAAGTGCAGACCAGCACTTCCTTTGGTAGTTAACTGAAGCAGACACATTTTAAGGAGAGGCACTCACACACATACACACACACACACACACACACACACACACACACACACACACACACACACACACACACACACACACACACACACACACACTCACACACACATAAACACACAGTAAACACACAAATACAGACATACTACATATATATAACCTATGCTTCTCCATGTTATCAGAATGTCCATGATGTTTCCTTTTCTCCTGCCCATGTAATTCACGGGTGATCACAGTAAGTTCTTAACACTAGACGTTTGAGTTTCACATCCCAATATCCTTCAGTAAATGTGTGCCCGGACAAAAGCTGTTTACAAACTGAGAGGTATTTCTAACATTACGTGTCCCACTCCTTCATATGTTACAACATTTTCTCAGTTAGTGCCGTGGGCTGACACAGGGGTTTCTTGTGTCAGTGTTGAACAGTTCAAACCTCTCTTTCCTCCTAGTTTTTTCTTCATTAAATGTTCATAAGGTAAATCCCTGGTGACTAGTGGTAATGCAGAGAACTAATATACCCTGTGAGCAGTGGGAGGATATAGGGTTTGCAGATGGTTTAGTGCTTTTTTGGTATGCTAATTATCCCTGGTTTCTAGTGGCTCCCTGCATCTGTCTTTTTTCAATATGTGTCTTTAAGGCACGCCATATTTTTGCCTCATCTCCTGATCCCATTGTGTTTAAGTACCATTCCATCATACGTACAAAGCTTTACCTGCTGTCTAGTTGTTCTCCTAACACCAATCCTCATATTGTTTAAGTTCTGGCTAGGCATGAGTGTCAAGTTTTCCCTGGTGCCAAGACTCCACCTCATCTCTGTAATATTTAAATTTTACTCAGGTAAGACTATAGAGTGTACCCTGGTGTTTAGTAGTTCCTCCATCCAATATCACAGACTCTTATGTTAGCCTAGGGGGTGTGTAGAACTAGGTCAGCCACCCCAATTTCACACACACACACACACACACACACACACACACACACACACACACACACACACACACACACACACACACACACACATACATACAGCCTTCTAACAACCTAACTCCACACACACACACACACACACACACACACACACACACACACACACACACACACACACACACACACACACATGCACACACGCACGCATGCACGCACACATGCATGCACATGCACACACGCACACCACACACACACACACACACACACACACACACACACACACACACACACACACACACACACACACACACACACACACTCAAGTCGGCCTGACCCCTCACTAACTCGCCTACTGCTATCTCCCACACAGATGCACTCAAACATACACTCACACATGTAGCTTCTTGCATACATTCATGCACACACTTCCTCACCTTACCTTGCATCTAAGCTTCTCAACACTTACCTGAACTGCAGTTAATGAACACAGCCTTTTGGCATTATTCACTACCATGATGTGGAAGGAGTAGCAGTGCTGCTCTACACAGCTGAGTGATTCTGTGGATCACTTTGTGCATAGATGTGTTCTCTGATGTAGTTCAAAAGGGGGGAGGTACATGGCTAATTAGCATATGCCTCTCCCCAGACTTTCTAATTAGCATTTAACATGGCTGTGGAGACAGCTCACCGCAGTGCTGAATGTCTTTGTGCAAATCCACCATGGTATGGCTGTTTATGGATTCATCAAGTTTATGTCAAGGTTTACACATTGTATACACCTTGTAGTAGGTTTTATGGATTCCCCCCATTAACTTCCCCAGTAAACTCTAGTAAATTAAGGGCCAGAAACTCCTCTTCATTTATAACAGAAACCCCTATAATGGCTTCATTCCTGTGCAGACCATAACTCAGCTGTTCAAAAATGTAAGGTGATTCATACTTAGTTGCAAACAGTGAAACATCAATATATTTCCTATCTGGTACTTTTCCTTTTTTCATTGGGTAGAAGCAAAGAAGACTCAATGAATGCTTGCAGTGCATACGGCTGAAATACTCCTGCTGCTAGTTTCTGTTTAGTCTACTGTGTCTGTTGGTTCTCCTACTTCTTTTCTTATGAAGTGTAAATTGTGGTTGTGGATACTAAATGGTCTCTTATTTTAGAGCTACAAAATCAATATTCCCATTCCCTTCTTGTTTTTCTTCCATCTCTATGCTTCCATTGTTCGTAGAAACACTTTTATTATTAGATAGCATGCATGTCTTGTTTATTATAGCATAACTACAAAAAGCTGTTTTGACTGACAGGAAATATCACAGTTCAAAGACCCATCTGGTGGGCACAACAATGTGCTGCCAGAGAATTTGGAATGACAGACCCATTTGCTCAAGCTGTGTCACAAAAGGCACAACCAGCTGTCTTCACTTATAGACAGAGTAACTGTAATTCTAGAAAAGTCTTACCATACTATCTGAACTCTATCTGCAGCTCCCATTGCCTTAAGCAAAATTAGCTCTTTAATTCCATAATTAAAGAATCTTACAGCTAGAATGCCTTAAAATGTTATACTTAATGTGTTTAAGTATTAGTACTACACCCACATCCAACAACTCACCGTGCCACAAAACTCAAGAAAGACAGAAATCTATTTGTTAATCAAGTATACATTTAAGATGTTTTCCATGCCATTGGGTATCCAATGATCCTAAAGTGGTTTCCTCTCTTCCTAGTCTTCAAATCACTAAGATAGGCTTCTGCAGTGTGTACTAAGTAGTTGTCAATCCCCATCATGGTGCTGTAGGACCCCTTCCAATCTCTTAGTTTCCAAAGTGTGTTGTTTTATAATCACTTTAGTCTCCTGTAGTTGGATTGAGCTGATGTGACTTTCCTTAATTTTAGGGTAGCTTGTAGGTGTACTGTAACCAATGTGGTGAATGAGTTAAGTGCGTCAGAGATATGGTGCAGAAGCTGCGGTTCAAGTACAATACCACTATAGTGAAAGCAATGCTTCTGTCAAAGTTCACTTCAGAACGCAGGAAATACAAAAGGCTAATCCTCTCCTACTCTCAGGCTTGCTGGTTCTACTTGCGGTGATATTATTGACTGTCACAAGTTGAATGTAGTTTTCATTAATAATCAACAATCCATCTGAGGTTGACTGGTGCTTTCCCAACATGTGTCTGTCATAGACAACTATCCCATCTATTTTAGCTATGATCTTACTGTTGGTATTTAACAATGAGGTGAGGTAAAAATTATTTGGGTGACCTCTACTTAAGGCCAGTGGGAGAATATCCAACGCATAGATTCCACCTCACCAGGGGCGAAAATGATAAAACTGAAAAAAATAAAAAACCTGGAAAAAAATGCACAGTGGTAGGAGAGAGAACCAGCTTTATTAATGACTGAGCGCTTTCACCTTCTAGTCCAAGGCATCATCAAAATCAGATGGGAGAATAATTGTCTGATTCTAGTATGTAAGCTTCTTTCGATGCTTTCTTAGCCACAATGCAGAGAGGGCATACTAGTACAAATGCATACTTTGTTATTTTTTAAGTCAGTAAGCAGACAGATGCCTCCTGGAAAATGTTTACCATGAAATTCATTCACATTTTATGATTACTGGTGACCAGCTCTGTAAATACTTTCTATTTCTGCATATCTTTGTTTTATTCACACTAATAGTCAACCTGTAGACAAGGTCAATTGAAAACAGTTATTCAGGACAATTTGTAAGCCTCAGCTTCCTTCAGCATTTGTCATTATTCTACCAATATTTGTATCATCTACATTAATTGGATAATATGTCAAACTGCCTATTAATTAGATATGGATCATGTAAAGATCATTCTGGGAGACCTTGCTTCACATCTAGTCCTTGTCTTTTTACATGATCATTGGTAAGTACTAGGCTATCTGCTCCTGCAGGCCATTTTAAACCTTGCCAGTTCCCTGTTTTGTGCTCAGAATTAACCATCCCATGGTTAAACATTGACCATACCCACCCCATTATATATATATTACCCGTTATGAGAATAACTGGGATCAAACCACAGATAATTTGAGGGAACACATGCATAGGATAAAGCATACAGGAGCTGTCCATTAGTAGTAAAGTGGTAGTCCTGGGGTAAGTTTTCTGTTTGCCTTTCATAAATCTAAGATGCAATTGAAAATGGGCAGGGATGGACTTTGCTTCATGTGGATGGCATAGCATCAGTGTCCTCTGTGAAATATACCTGTCCCTCCAAACTGTTTTTAGCATTCATGCCATTCTGTATCCCTTATAATCAATTTGTCGATGACTATTTTCCCACTAGATTATAGTTCAATTGCTTTAATAGAAGCTCTAATCCGTACAATGTTAAGCTTATCTTCTGTTTATAAATTGTTTTAATGCTTTCAAAAAGGTACATGGAGCAATTTATACATAGCACATGCTATTATTGTTAAAATGACTCCAGGGTGTTATAGACCAATTCTGGCAGCATGTGTGCTATTTAATGCTATATGTGTTTAGTCATCAAAATGCCACTAGAACATTAAACTTTAACTTTTCCATAATATCACAAGCATGTGGGAGTAAGCAGGTGGGCATCTACTTCTTCCCTTTTGTTTTCTCTTGTGTTTATACATTTGTTTTATTGGCACCTTTCTCCAGTCATTTGGAATAAGACCTCTGCTAAATGATCTCTTGTCAGTCTCAGTAGATCTATAAGCTAATTTCTCAACTGTTTTAGGTTCCTGATTGAAAATCCATCTGCTTCATATGCTTTTTTGTTTAATTTAGACAGATAAGTATTACATTAGAGCTAATGGGTACCATGCGCATAGGTGCCATTATCTCTTTTGGCTGTGCTCCATCATTTGCTTATTAATAAACATTCTACAAAGCTCATTTGTAAGTAAATGTGCTACCTCAGATGCACTCTTAATCGTCTTTCTTCTAAATCTAAGTGTAGATGGATTGTTGTGCTTTTTTGGGAGTCACAATGCAATAAAAAAGTCTTCTGCTTTTCTAATAGAACTTGTTAGTTCAGGTTCAGATTGCTTTTTCTTGAATCACCAGAAATCTTTTCTTTGACAAAGTATCAAAGCTTCTTTTGAAAGTAGGAGGGTTTATTAACCACCATTTTTTTTATAATATTTCTTCTTATCAATAACAACTCTTAATCTTGAACAGATACTAAATCCATTATCATTTTCAAAATGTTTTAGTCTTAGGTGCTGCTGGTTTATAACAAAGTGATTTGCATTTAATAATTGGTAACATTACATAAGAAGTTTTATTATTTAATGTACTCTTTCTGTTTTAAGTTAATAGAATTGCAACTGCCTTTGAACAATCCATCTGTGTCACTGTCTACAGAATAGCTGTCTTGTCTCAATAAGGGAAGATTAACTGTGGGTTAAATAATGACATGAATAATAATTAATAGTGATGAATGAGGCTGTGTTTCCTAGGGCAGAACTGCACAATGACATAGGGAGACAGTGTTTCAGTGCAGCAATCTGCTTTTCAGAGTATCTAAGTGACTATCCCTGAAAATGCGTCATTGGACCCTTGCAGGATCCTATACTCCCTTCTTGCTCTCAGTGATGATTTGTAAGTTGACTCAGCCATGCAGGAAAGTCATACATAGAAATACAAGAAGCAGTCCATAATGAAGCAATGCATGACACACTGCAGGATCTCATACCTAGAACTATGTAGATAAACAAGTGTGGAAGTGGACAAACTAGGATGGATGGAGATAAAAGAAGGATAAACAAGGGTGACAGGGTGCACAGGATATGGGACATAACAAAACACTTGCCACACTGCAAGATCTCATGAAAACACAAACAAGGAGCTCAGACTGATGTTTTTTAAATAGAAAGCTGTGTTCATATTATCTAGGCATTGCTTTCTAGTATGCCCCAGTGGCAGGATGACACAATTGCAGAAAGCCAAGCAATCCCATAATATTTGCTGTTGCACTACAATGCATAAAATGGAAGGAAATGGATGTACAGGAAATTAGGAAAAAGGAGAAAGTGGACGAGTAATCATAGGGTCATTCTAAAAGGACATCCTGTAGGAATGTGCATGATGGGGTTTGCAGCATTTTTCAGAGATAGGGAAAGCAAAAAATGGAAATAAAGCAGGGCAGGAGTATCATATATATATATATATATATATATATATATATATATATATATATATATATATATATATACAGGGTAGGGAGATATACATAGAACTATGCAGTTAAACAAGGCTGGAAGTGGATAAACTAGGATGGGAGATGTGGGATGGATGGGGATAAAAGAAGGATAAACAAGTGGTGACAAAGAGGGTTGGGGAGTGCACAGGATATGGTGCATAACACAAGAAGAATGGAAAACACACAGCTGGGAATAGGTTTAGGCATGCACAGCTTCTGTGCAAACTCTTGCCCCATCTGAGAGGACATTACGGGTATCTATCACTATATGTTGGATTAGGTTGTCAGATGTCATGGGCCATGCCCTCCTGTGGTGGCCTAAAGGAAGGGACCAGCTTATCAAGTGAATCTGAGATCTATCCCAGGAGGCTTTCCATCCATGGCATACAAATGTTTACTGGTCCTCCCACTGCAGCCACTCCAGCTACCTCTGAGACATCTCAGATAAAGCAGGTGGCAGCCTGGCAGTGAGGGTCAGATCCTGCCCACCATTCTGTTGAGCACCCCAGCCTCATTGCCCTCAGTCACATTTTTTGGTTTTCAGTTCTACTCGTGTTTTTGGATTACGTTATCCATAGCCTCAGCAAAAGTGGGATGCAGTAGAGGGGCCTGATAAGCAAATCTGTCATTCAGATATACTGTGACAAGATACAATAGGATGTGAACTATGAGAAAGTTTATCCTATTGTGGGATTTAATGTATTTTTATTTATTATTTGTTAACCAGGAAAGTCTGATTTGGAATTAAGTCAATGTTCAGTAGAGGCTTGGGGAGAAACACTTCAGATACATGTCTTTGTAACTTGGGAGGAAACCAGAGCACCCGGAGAAAACCCACACAAATGCAGGGAGGACATGCAGACTCCACACAGAGGGTACCCCAGCCAAGAACTGAACCAGAGAACCTCTTACTGTCAGGCAACAACACTACCACTGCACCACTGCACTGTCCTTTAAAGGACAGGACATCACCTGTGAGGGAACTAACCATGACTGGCAGCAAGTACACCCAGCTTGCCACAGAAGGTTGACCAAATGCTGTCATGCACTACTTGTACTGATGAGGACAACTGTGACAAGTGTAAACTAAGACACTAAAGCAGCAGATTCAGTCCAACACACATGCCTCATTAGTTGCATGACACACATCTTTTAATGTTCTTAAAATATGGCACAATTACACATGGAAACATAACAGGTAGTCTGCAAGCACCGCAAAAGTTTGTAGTGTAACCCCATCCCAGACTGGAACCTCTGTACAAACTTACATGAAATGTGTTAGGCATATTATATTCAGTATCACCACAACTACATAACATGGAAAATCCAGACATTAGAAGACATACATTTCCTAAGGAAACCTTGACAAAGCCATTAGCAACCACAGTTTCAAACGAAAACAGGACATAATAGTGTATCTATCTATATCTGCTTATCTATCCATCTATCCATACATATGCATATATCTATATGCAGAGCTAACAACTTACCATCTATCATTGAGGTATGGTGTAATTACTCATCACAATGATGCCTGTATTGTGCTACATCCTGGTATTGTCCATGACTGAAGAAAAATCCCCAGCCAGTTCAGAACAGATATCAATGTATATAAATTCATCATCATACAGGCCAAGTAGTCACTCCCTGAAACTGATAAAAGGGGACAGAACATAGTCTTCTTACATATTGCATGTGATCATAGGCAGGGACTAGCAGAATCTGCCATTTCCTGTAATCTCCTCTAAAAATGGTGCCTCCTTCATGAAGAATAAAATGGTAGTCTGTAAATTATGGTTTACTGTCACTTGATACAACTTCATTTGACTGAAACTCAGATGGTTAAAACAATTGGACTGAAAACCCATTTGAATGAGACTTTATTTCACTGAATCTCAAATGACAGAAAAGTGTAGAACTGTAGGTGGTATCATGACGGTGTCATTTCTGTATATAATTTGCTATGGAAGGGAGTCTTGAAGATGGTGTGTGGCTTGGCAATGCCCCTGTCATGTTGCACCCCCAAATTTACAGATGATTCTGTTTTCGCAACAGCACTGATTCACCATGTATGATGTTTTTTTTTTCTTTTCTTCATGGTTGTGTGGCCATAGAGTTAATATATATAATTAAGGGATGATAATGAAGCACATTGCATTGTGCTGTATTTTGTTATATAGAATACTTTCTATGATGCTTTGTGATGTATTTTGTTATGCAGAATACTTTCTATGATTTTGGATTCAGGGAAATGAGCTTTCAATCAACAGGGCTTTCAGTGAAATTGTTCCAACCATTTGAGTTTCACTCAACTGCAGTTCTCTCAAGTGATAGTAAACCACAAATTACACCTATTGCATGATTTCTGAATCATAGGTAGTACACAATGGGGGGGGGGGTGATGCATCATAGTGAGCATAGGCAACTAACAAGAGGAATATGAGTACCCACATATATGTGTTGTTTTTAGACTGTACAAGCAACAAAGTAGCCAACAATATCAGGGCAATATGTCCTTGTAAATGCCTGTCAGTCTTATGGCATTTTTATGGCATTTCTAATGATATCTCTATGTTGTTTTACAGTGATGATTACAACAGTTATATTCTTACAGATGGGATAGGGCTATACCACAGTGGCAGTCACCAAGGGGATCTCAAATATTGCCAGAAGGGATGATTGCTTTACTCTCTCTCTGTAGGTATATATATATATATATATATATGTATATATATATATATATATATATATATATATATATATATATATATATATATGTGTGTGTGTGTGTGTGTGTGTGTGTGTGTGTGTGTGTGCATGTTCACTTTTATATATTCTAATTTATGCCCCTATACCTGTCATATGGCATACACCCACAGCAGTAACAGTGTAGCAACTGTGGTACACATTTATAAGTAACTGTTATCTTACCAGTCACAATCGTGTACAGTCTATAGATCTGTATATTAACCCATAGGTAATTCTATATCTGGAAGCTGAGGTAAAGGCTGCCGATTTCCGTATTACTGACTAGGATGTCCTACTACATGCATTTATCACACAGGAACAATGCCATTATCATCTTCATCATCAACCTCCTTTCTTCAATTTTCTACATGACATCTGGGCGTTGCGTTAACTGTCACCATCTCACATGATTTGATGCCACTCTCAAACCTTAATAGTCATGCTTGGCAGTCACAAGTCTTACCTTGAACATCAGTCTATCTCTTTGCTGGACAAATACTTTTCATCAGATTGCCTTCTGCTTTCCTGCACATGTGCTTAAACCACTGTCATCTGTTCTATTTGACCTTCTCTGCAGTTGGAGCTACTTTGGCTTCTGTTTTTATGTTCTCATTTCTGTCTGTCCCACAGTGTGCATCCTCCCACCAATCTCAGGCACTTCATCACCATCACATCTAGCGTCCTCAGTTGCTGTGTGTTTGCTGCTCAGATTTCTGTACCACACAGTAGTACCACTGTTTTGCACATCTTACTTTTCGACTTCTTTAACATTCTTCTGTCATACACTACCCATGACACTCTGTACTAGTTGACTGCAGCCCTTCTAATTCTAGCTTTGATCTACTTATTCTGTCTTCCCTTCTTCTCATCCACCCATCCAAGATACATGAAGCTGTTAACTTGTTTCACCATTTTCTCTTCTGTCTCAGTTCTCAGCTTCTTTTGATTTGCCTCATTTGCTGCCAGTTCGATGTCTTATCACTGCTTAGTTTCATCCCATGTGCCTTCAGTTTTGCATTTCATTCCCATATCAATTTTACCTGTAATGCAACATCATTTGCATGCAGCAACTTTGCTGATCTTTATCCTCCGACCTGTTTGCTAATGTAGTCCATCATCAGTATGAACAGCAGTGGACTTAAAGCAGAACCCTGACAAACACCCACTCCTACTGGGAACCCTTCTTTAAGTACAAACATTGTACTTGCATCATCAGGTCCTTGTACATAGCCTGCACTAATTCTACTAAAGTTTCTGGGACTTTCAACCATCACAGGAGTGCCCAAATCAGCTTTCTTGAGACCTTGCCATATGCTTTCTCTAAGTCTAGGAATGTTCACTTGGATTATTTCCTCATCTTTAGCATCTTCTTAATTATTTTTTTGCACTGCAAACATTGGGTCACTTGTGCTGTATCCTGATCTGAATCTGAACTGCTCATCTCCTATCGTACATTCTACTGCTCTACATATTTGTTTATCAGTCATCCTTTCCAGAACTTTCATACAATGTGACAGGAGTTTTATACCTCTATAATGTCCACAGTTGTGAATGTCCCCTTTGTTCTTGTACACTGGCAGGAGTACTCTTATCCTCCAGTCATATGAATGATACTTCTTTCTCTCCATACTATTATGAGTAATCTCAGAAGCCATTTCTTACCTAAATCACCCAACATCTTGATCATACATGCAGTGAACTTGTCTGAACTTGTTACTTTCTCTGACTTCATTTTCCTTAGTGCTGTTCTTACTTCTACTAGGGTGGGCTCCTCTTCTTTCATTGTAGGCTGTCTGGGACAGTACAGTTTCTGAGTGGTTTTGTTCATCCAGAAACTGCTGGAAATGCTCCTTCCTTCTGCCTTTGATGTCCTGTGGACTGGTGAGCAGGAGTTACTGGTACTCCTTATGAAAAGTGTCTGATGACTGTCTTCTTTATGTTTCTCTTTGCCTTTCAAACTGATAGAGCTTCTTCCTATCATTTACTGAGTGACTATGGTACCTTGTACTTCATTATAGCAACTGCTCTATTAGCCTAATTGTTAGCCAATCAGTATTCCTTCTTAGCCTAGTCTGTCTCTTCTGTCCTCCACTTTTTCCTGCACTCCTTCTTGCTTTTGATGATTTCCTGGAATTCTGCATTTCAGCACAACTTTTCTTTATGTTCCTTTATTTTCATACCTAATTTGGCTGCATATCTGTCCTATGCTCTTCACACATGCTGTTTTAAGGCTCTGCCATTCTTAATAAAAATCTACCTGCTTTCTCTTCTTTCTGAGGTGCTGGAGCCCTGACTATTTCATTGAAGTCTTGTGCTTTCTCCAGTCAAATTCCAGGTCTTCATCCTAGTCTCCGCTGACCTTAGAGCCTTCTCTGACGATGACAGTAGCTGATGCTGTCAACCAGTCATCTATGCTGTGGGCCATCTGTTTCACTGAGGATGCCATTGCAATTGCTGATTCTACCTCAGTGCCCTTTCATTACTAAGAGGAAGTCTACCTGCATTGCATTTTGGCCAACTCTTGTCTATGATATTGTGACTGCTTCTCTTGCTGAAAAATGTGTTGGAGCCATTTGCTAGACAGAAGTCTAGAATGGCCTCTCCTTTTTTAATTCTGTTGCCCCATCAATGTAGACCAGGCAGTCCTGATATTCTATCTGTCCTGGTTTGTGCATTCAGGTCCCCCATTATTAACACCAACTCATGTCGTTCTGCTTTATCTAGTAGGTCCTGAACCTGTTGTATGAATGTGCTCTTCTCTTCACTGTTACAACCTTGTTGGGGGCGTAGGCTGACATTATGAATACTGCCCTTTGTTTTCACTGGACCACTGGAGTCTGATTGTCATGAATCTGTCACCAATTCAGATGACATCCCTCACTGTTTTCTGAAGCCTCTCTCTCACCACAATTCCCTCTCCATTTGTAGTATGTCCTCCTAAGAAGTAGTCTTTGAATCACAACCCTAGTGGCTTTGTTGCATTGCCCTTCCATTCTGTCTCTTGGATACAGAGAATATACAGCTTCCTTCGTGTCATCATGTTACCCATTTCCTCTCAGTGAATCTTTATTGAGTGTAGCAATTCTTAGTTCATATTTGGCAGATTGAATAGTTTTATGTCTAGCTTTTGAATAACAGAACTATGCCAGATAACTGAAGCTGGGCAATTGGACACCAGACTACCAATAGCTTATGGACTCAAGGCTGCTGGGATTTACTGTGGGCACACACTGACCACATACACATACCCATTTTTGGAGATAATTAGGGAACACATCCAAATCACCTTGAGCCAGTTTTTATATCATCAAGTGGCTAGACCTAACACAGCACACAGTCTGTGATCTGTGTTCTGTATATAGGATACAACGCACCACATGTGATGCCTAAAGCAGATGGCCTCTTCATTTCTTCCCGATAGGCACCAAGTAGAGTCTATTCGACTCTTCCCTGATAGGCACCATATAGAGTCTGTGCTGCTGCCTGTGACTTAATTCTTGGTGAGTTTGAGATAGAAACACTCAGTATGTTTTAGAATGTGTGAGGAACCTCACAGAGACTCAGGAAGAACATGCAAACTCCTCAGCATGTCACAACTGAAGTTTGTACCTTTTTGCATTTGAGGTGAAGACCTTAACAATATACCAACTGTGTTTTTATACATGGACATCGTATGCTGGGAAAAGGGAGTGCTGATTAACCTTTACAAGACCAGGTGTGGCAGACAATGGTCCATGAAATAAATGCCACAAATATAACTGCACATTACAGCAGTGTTATAAGTGTGCTATACCCATGCCAAAGCAAAATCATATTCCATAGCAGCTGAGATGGTGGCCACAGTGGACGCATGTGACACAGTAGACATAGCACTACTATGGTGATACCTGTAGGGAATGTCTGATTACATAAAGTGGCTAATGGCAATGATGACAAGACACAGAAACCTGTCACAGTGTGTTGGCACACTGGCAATGAGTGCCTTCATCTTTAGGTAGACATCCACCCAAAATATAAACTGAAAGCATGGCCTCACCCACAGATGAACCTGAGGCTGTATATTCTAAGCACTCACCATTCACAGTGGGAGAAGGATCTCTTGTGTTTCCATCCACCAGGATGGTCCCCTTGTTAGGTGTGGTAGTAGATGAGCGTGCTGCATGCAAAGTGGGTACAAGCCCCATTTCATCAACTTGCAGGGCTTCTAAAGACCAACACATGCTACAGTTGACTTCTGGAATGTGGATGGGATTTAAGATCAATTAGCAGATGTGCCACAGTATCATAACATGCTACAGTTGACTTTTGGAATGTGGATGGGATTTAAGATCAATTAGCAGATGTGCCACAGTATCATATAAGAATAATCTAGTACAACCCAGTTAAGCATGGTCGTGATTGTTGTTTTGCATGCCACTCATGAGAATATGGAGGCCAGGGACATAGCAATGATTGGCTTTATGAGATTTGTGGTGTACAAAATCTTTCATGGCAATGTTTTTGCAGAGTACTACCAAAACCATCATCACCTTCACAAAGAAAGTGTTGCCTGTAGTTGAGTGGGGGAGGTATCAGTGGTGGCCATGCAAGAAGGGCTGTTGAGGGGTACATGATACTCACCTCCATATGAATGAGCACAACGCTCTGCTACCCCTTATTTTGGTGGCCTTGATGCTTAGCCTCCATTGACAGAACACCTCATGTGTGCGACCCATCCAGGTCACAGTGTCTCAGTTGCACACTATCACTGTCAGTGGGACTCCAAGTACTTATGTAACAAGCCAGCATAACAGCTTCATATCATGATCATTTACTGGCACTTAAACTTATTATCATTATCATCATCATCATCACCACAGAAGGAGCTTGATATTGACAGAGACCCAATCACCTTGAAACTCCTGTCTTCACATTAGGTCATCATCAGATAGTGGGGCCATCACACCATCACAGGATTAATTTGTTGATGATACAGAGGGCTTATCACCTCAAGTCCCTCATCTCTGACTCTTGTGATATTCCTACCCAACCAGCATATGTAGACAGATGAGCATCATTTGTCCTTGAGCACCTGTGCACATGATGATGGTGATGATGACTGCAACCCTCCCCGTTATTCCGCTCTAGTGTAAATCTGGGAATATATGATGCATAGTATGGTTCAGCCATGCCTTGATTAGCATTAGCATCAGCTTAATGAGTATTTGATCTGTGTGACACCACAGAGTCACTATGTGCTCATCAGGTTTTGCAGGTATTGTTTTCTTTGTTCTTTTTTTTTTTTTGAACAGTCACTTACTGCACCAAACACTGACTGGAGTGTGACTTTGCAGCTGCCAGTTTTTGTTGTTGTGCCATACTTTCATCAGATGATGGTACTGATGTATCTTCCCTGCTGGACATGTTTGTTATATAATCAAACCAGCATCCTAGATCTGCCCAGCCTCTCTCTGCAACAGCGTATTATGGTGCATGCAGTAAGCAAAGAGCATGCTGCTGGTTGTGGCAGGTTATTTCTTGAAATGCACATCAGACCTATCAAGCAGCAGAAAAAGATACTGAGCAAACAAAGGTCATATTTTGTAATGTTTTAGATGTGCTCATATGTAGTGTTATAGTGGAGTTCAGACAAACTCTGTGGGTTCTGCGTAGGTGTTATAAGTCAGATCTCAAGCCGGTATCCAGTATCACCTACAAAAGAGTATGGATATGTAAAGGAATTGGACACACTAATTTTAGTCATATAAAGAGAGGTAAACCACAGTGCCTGGACTTAGCAAATATACTCACCTGGAGAATTTGAATATGTGTGAAGAAGCTATGAGATGTGTGACAGATATATGAATCAATTAAACTGTCTAGGTGATGTACAAACTTGGTGGTTTTGATTCCATGTATTTCATACACTACCAGGCAATTCAAGGAATGACAGGCATTTATGTTCACAATTCATTGTGACTTAGGGCAATATAAATCATTTATTGCTACATGCATACAATCTGTGGCATCCGGTAAAAGAGGGAGGTAGGTGATGTTGCAGAAGACACACATGGTGCTATCTCTTCTTCTTTCTCCCCCTTTTGTCTTGGTGAGCATTCTAGAAATG
Organism: Protopterus annectens; assembly: GCF_019279795.1. Classification (NCBI taxonomy): domain Eukaryota; kingdom Metazoa; phylum Chordata; order Ceratodontiformes; family Protopteridae; genus Protopterus; species Protopterus annectens. Next base: position 88,684,156 of record NC_056726.1, on the reverse strand, counting down.
CAGGCCATTGAAATACCCAACATATTTCCATTTTGGTCTCTGAAAAGTCCCAATAGCTAGTATAGAAAGAGCTCTATATACCTTAGTTTCCACAGGTATGTGAAGGTCTTGCATTCCTATTAATTATTTGTGTGGCTGACACTTGTTCACTAAGATCCCTACAACATCCTAATCAACATGAAAGAAATCAATGATTTCTTGATTAGTGAAATTATAATAAGTTGTCAGCTGATGGCACTGCTTATGTTTGTGCTAGAAGGCACCTCTTGCATGCTGATGGGTACCAGCCACATTAAGAATTACAGTATGTTGTTGTACAACAGCTTCTGTAACTCCAAGCATTCTTGCTCTGTATAAGAAATTAATTTTTGATGCATTTTGCCTTTGTTTGCTTGGGTGAAATGCAGACATGTGGCTTATGATTCCGTGTACTTCACACAGTATCTGGCAGTTCAAGAAACGGTAATTCTTTCTATTGACAAACTTTTGTGACTTGGGGCAATGTCATTAAGACATTATTTTACTACCCTATTTCATTTGCATGTCATTATGTAGTCATTGATACACATCTTCTGTTGCATATTTGGTCTCACTGCATTGTAGAACATCATAGGACTCCATCAAATGTATACTGCATAGTACACAACCTGTCTATACACCTCAGGCAGTATGTTATAAGTAACATCCTCTATGGATAAAATGTACTATGTAACCTCTGTCAGTTTATAATTTGCTTTAAATTTCGATTGTATAGAAAAGCAGTTGAAAGTCTACAAATTAGCTTTGAACAGTGTCTTCTACCCAACTGATAAAATGCACATTTAGATCCCCCAGTATGATTTGGACTGAATTGTGTTGGATAAGTACAGAAAGTTAAATAACAATGAAAACACACAGTCAGTAAATAGTCATGATTGCTATTATTGATAAGACATAGTAAGACAGTAACATAGCCAATTACTTCAGAGCTATAGCTGGAGCAATTGACATCCTAGAAGTTCTCTAGCTGTTCCACCCTCTTCTTATAGAGCTGAGGAGTAAAAATACTGTTACAGCTATTTCCTATATTTCCTGCTGAAATGTAGACAAGACTATATAGTAGCTGTTACACAGGGATATTTTTAAATAATTTAAGTAGCTGTGATGTGGATTGTGAATGCTTAAATAATTATTGGTACTCACACTTAGTGATATTGATTAAGCAATTGCACCACTGATTGGCAGTGGCCAGTCACATGTCTTTTATAGAATCAACTGTACCCCTAACAATTTGAGCCTGTGGCAGTGCTCCATTTTAGTTGTGGCTTTGAATCATATTATTCTATTCCTCAGGGTCAACAGCTTTAACTTTTATAAACTCATAAATCAGAAATCCAGTTACTCATCTTCCCTGTTCCCATCTAAGCTTTCTGATACATTCAGAACTGACAAGAACAAACAGCTGGTTGTTCTTGTCAGTTCTGAATGTATCAGAAAGCCAAAAGCAGAAATAGTTACACGCTGTTTAAACATCATAGAGTAACTAGGGAATCTATGAAAAAAGAGAAGGATAACTTACTGTCATAGTTAGACTCATTGAAGAGTTTGATGGTAGAAGGTTACTAATAAATTAAAATCATCTGTTCAAAGCATAAGCCCATTTAATAATGATATAGTAATCTTCATATTTAGGTACATGTATGTACAGATGCATATGTGGAAGCTGAAGCAACATACATATATTCACACACATTTTATATATATGTATATATATATATATATATATATATATATATATATATATATATATATATATATATATTTATATATATACAGAGAGAGAGAGAGAGACACAGAGAGAGAGAAAGAAAGAAAGAAAAGGGAAGGGACAGAGGGAGCTGATTAGGGGGACACATAAACTACACTAGCCAAAGAATAGTCGAGATAGGTACAGCAGACAGAGTATATGTGTACCAGGAGTGAATAAACATGAGCTACTAACTACCAAACAACACTCAAGGTGCAATCCCAGTGCTGCCTTAACTGTCTCAGAGATGTGTCAGAACTTTGTGGTGCAGTGACTGAAAGATAATTGTAAGATGAAAACTGGGTGTGTGGTGGGTTGAATTCATCTAAAAAAGGGGTAGAGGATGTTAAAGGTAATAACCATTTCAGTTATTCAGTAATTCACAACTCAACAAGGCAATACATGAACAGCCATGCACAAATACCTGGACCGATATTTTCTGTTATTCTGATGCTGTAGAAGGAAAAATTAGTAAACTGAGTCATATTAATAAAACTAGGTGGTCACCGGCTTGGCTCATTTACAGATTATTCAGTTGAAATTCCTCAAGCATCAGTTCCTCGAAGAAAAAGACTGCAAGGAATATCTTTGAACTTTATGTTCCATAGGTATAATTTTTAGGTATACATTGGCAAAGATTCACTTCCTTTGGAAGATATCTACCTTCTCCAAATTGGTTCAACCATGGAGTTGGTATCCATCAATCTATAAGTTTGGGGAAGAGGCAATATGGGGTGCAGGGGCAAGTCCCCCTGCAAAAACACAAAGTTAATCTTTTCACCCTTTTATGTTTCAAGCATTATTTTTTCCCATTTCTGATCCTTGTGATTGTGGAAATCAGTGTTTTGTTGTAGAACAGTGACCACTCAGTCTTGTAAACTTTTCATATGACAAACATGAGTAAATAGCTGAGTAAATGTAATTTTCTACACAAATTAAGATCATACAGATAAATCAAATACAGAAGATGTCATCAAAACTGTTCATAAAATAATCAGCAGCATTGTTGTTGACATCATGTCACATTAAGTGAGTTAAAAATCCCCTCAGTGTAGAAATGTATTTATTACACTACTTTTTTACACCTTTATAATCTTATTTTTGTAAGTGTAGGAGTATGCTGTTCATATATGTTAAATGGATGCTGACCTTGTAAGTGCTCAGTCTGAATAATCCCCAGGATTCAGTAAGCTCTGCACGACATGCAGGAATAGTGCAAGAGCTGCTGGAGGCAATATGGACGCCGAGAGATCCAGGAACAAGCTCCTGGGACGTGCACAAGCACTCCTGCACTATTCCTGCATGGACATAGCTTGTGCATGTCAATTACCCCATTTGCAGGTGAAAACCATGCAAATGAGGTGAATTAGTGATCCAGGAAGCAAGCAGCCGTCCATGCAGGATTAGTATAACCTGCAGTAATGTATTTGGCTAGTAACCGAGTACATTCCTGCAAACTACAAAACGGAGCCATGACAGCTCCAAATAAAGGGTGTATATAATGTGGAAGGCATGCCAATGGCCAAATATATGGCCATTGGCATGGAAAATAGTTTAAAAATAACAAAAAATAACTTTTATTTTTTTGGCCGATTTCGCCGTTTAAGCTTAGGGCAGTGACGCGCAAATAGGATCGGCCCGAAAATTAAAATAAAATCTTGAAAATAACTTTTTAGGCAAAATCACAATTTTGGCATTATAGTCAATGGCAGGCAGAAGACAACAAGGCCACGGAATTGTGGTTGGTAAGGGGGACGGCTCAGTGTTAGACTTGTAACTAGGCATTAGCAGTCAGTTCTATGCAAATGAGGGGAATGATACTGAATCACAGATTTCTCCTCATTGCTAATCTGCACCCAACCGTGTAGGTGCAGAAAAACTACGGTGTAAGCCTAAGAGTTAGCTGACATCATAGAGGGGTGTGTCAGGTATACTGTAAGCTGATTGGAGCTTTGTGGCTCGGGTTTGCCTTAGCTTAGCATAGCTAAGAAAGGGTGTGTGTCTGAAACTGGCTAGCAGTATTTACATTGCCTAAATGGGTGTGCATGCCAAGCACTGGGTTTTAAACACACAAACAAAAAAAATAAACCAGGAATAGCAGCTCTGTTCACATCTGAAAACTGTGTTTGCATGGCGTGCCTCAGGGCTTAAACAGGAAAGCAATGGGAAGGGAAAACAGCAGTAGGAAGGTAATCAAGGAGAACTAGCATAGCTGGCAGGTGAAATGTATCAGAATCAGCCAATTACACAGGCAGCAGCCAAGCCCAGCCCAGCACACTACTATAAACTATACAAACACCCTTCCTTCTGGTTTTTCCCACAAACTCTATACCACTGGTGTACACAAACGGGGAAATTTTACCTAACAAAAGTAAAAAAAATGATAAGGGCTGTTTTTGCTCTCATAAATCAACATGTGGAAGAGGCTGAGTGTGGTGAGGATGACAATTCTGATGACCAACCCACAGTGAGGAGAAGGAGAAGATTGTACAGACCCAGGGTAACCTACCAGGGGCTACATGACCCGGAAATAGTGGAGTACTATAGGGTGGACAGGTATTTCCTACAGCAAATTGTTGAGCTGTGCCGGCCACGCCTCACACACTGAACCAACAGAGGGGAACCCATCCCAGTGGATACCAAGGTCTGTGTAAGTTTAAGAATACTAGCCACAGGTACCTTCCAAAGGCCAACTGGGGATATCATGGGGATCTCACAGGCATTAGCATCCAGGATACTCCACCAGTTCCTGGATCCCATGTCAGCACATGCCGATGAGCACATATATTTCCTCAACACCCGTGAGGCGTTGACAAGCAATATGCATCTCTTCCACCAAATAGAAGAATACCCTGAGGTAGTGGGTGCTATAGACTGCATGAACATACACATCAAAGCACCACCTGGTGAGTGGGGTAGAGTCTACATAAACTGCAAGGGCTTCCCCTCCATCAACTGCCAGGTCGTGTGCGATGTCCAAGGTATTATTATGAATGTGTGTGCTGGCAGCCCTGGAAGCTATCACGACTCCCACATCTGGCATATGATGCAGCTTTACGAGAGATTTGGCAGTGGTCCCCATATGGCCACCTAGTGGTGGATGCTGGTTATGCACTGGAGCCGTGGCTGATGACACCCATCAGAAATGCACACACACTGGAACAAGACCTGCATAATGAGTCACATGCATAGACCAGAATCATAAAAGAGTGTGTGTTTGGGATGCTCAAGTCACGGTTCCGGTGCCTGGACATATCCAGTGGAGACTTGCAGTACTCACCAGCTACATGTACCCAAACTGTCATTGTATGTGCCATGCTACACAATATGATCCTGCAAAAACAGCTGTGGCAGGAACAGCATGGGACAGGGCCACACAGCCAACCACCTTTGCCAAGGCCAGCACAGGCACAAAGTGACTCAGAGAAGGATCAACCTGAGCCTGCCCCTGTAGGCAGAAGGAGGCTTGCCCAGTATGCCCAGGCCTTGGCAAAGAGGCAACACATAGTACATACACTGACACAGTAGGAACCCAGGGAATGACACCTCTCTCTGATTCGCACATTCAGAAAAAGGATGCCAAACATGACACTACCTGTGCTTAACCATGTATAGGGAGTGTACTATGTGCATCCAACATAGTCAGCCCTCCAGCACCATCCTCAGTCCTGGCAATGTAGTAGCATGTTCTGCTACCTACATCTATGATATGGATTTGAGCATGTACGGAATGGGGTGGCTGAATGGGATGGCATCAGATAGTAGACACCTATATCAGCAGCACAAATCCATAACAAATACTGGTGTCAACATCGTAGGCAGTACTAGACAAGGTGGCAATACCCACTGCAGGACATGTGGTGTGCCAGGACACACACATGCATGTCAGTGAGGCTCACATACCCAACAACAGTCTCAGACAGCAGGAGAGGTGTAGACAAACACAAAGAAAGGCTGTGCTAAAGCCTCTGATTGATGACTATGGAGAACAGCCCCCCTCAAGACCTACACAGACAGAATACAACAGGTCAGGAAGTGGGATGTTAGTTCTGAAGGGTAAGAAGTCTGAAACTGGAATGTAGGTCAATAAAACCTAAGAACTGTACTACACTGATATGCCTCTAGTCTGCATGATAGGTCAGAATACAGAAAGAAATGGAAGCCAACAGAGTACCTGAAATACCAGTACAGTCATAGCAAAAGTTTACAGTAGTCAGGTGTGCTCCCCACACAATCCTACGTAGAAATGTTGTAACATGTACATGTAGGTATAATAACAGTGGAGCACAGATTACCTGAGATGACCAAAGTAGCAGGATAGATTGTTGCACGTGTACAATATGCAGGGCTATGTGTGTTAGGTTGTTGTCTATTGTATATTGTGTGAAAGTGGTCAGCATGTAGGTGTGAAGGGTTGTGTCCCAGTGGCCAATGGCCAGTACTGTTGATGACAGGGCCAGGTTCTCACAACTGCAGTGCCAAACACAATGCATCCCGCCAAGACACAATCCAGCAGTAATCCATACTAATTGTTTGGATGTAATATCTGTCACCATCTGAAAGATGGACATGGCATGAGTGTGGGCCCAGACATACAAACAGTACACAGGTGGAGGTACTCTAGACAGAGAGTGCATAAAATGTTACTGTCAAATGGACACGTACATACAGGTTAGCAGCACATTAATTGGCTGTGTAGTATGGAATACTAATGTAGTCTGGCCAAACACTGGCAGACCACAAAAGGGACAGGTATGAAGTACTGAGCAACTGCTGATGTCCCCACACAAGCCAGCATAAGTGAAATGCCCCATGTATATCTGTGAGTCAGCTGCAAGTAGCTTCAATAGCACACATGCACTGAGCTCACCCCACCATCAGCCACAGGTACCTCACAGGTCATATTCCTGCTGTTGGGAATGAGTACAATATGACCCCCACCACTGTATGGGAATAGCCACAAAATGCAGCATGCTGAAGAGGTGTCCCATGCAAGTGTGTCTCTAGTTGTAAGCAGCACCCTGCCAGCATCCACACCAATGGCTCAATAAGGACAGAAACTATTGCCATTAACACCTTGCACACCTACCCTGTCAATCCAGGGGAATACAGTGGCTTGCAGTCTGGGACTGTAGGAGTGACACAATGCACTGGCTTGCTATAGATGGCCTGCATCTCTACCAAATGCCCTACAGTCCTCTGTCAAAGGTCTGTATCTCACCCGTACTGCCAAAGTATGTTATCTTGTGGACTCCCAAATAACGACATAACACAGTCCACAGAACACAAATGCAAGGCCATGTCAAAAAATCCCAGTAGCATGTCCACTATGTCCTACTGCATGAACTGTGGACCAATCCCTAAATACTGCTGGGATGAAGTGATAACTATAGGGATACTTATCAGATATAATTTGCATAATGTTCAGAAGAGGATAGAATAACGGGGGGGGGGGGGGTAGAAGCATGGACACCATAGAGTGTGTGAAGTCCGAAACTCAGATGTGTGCACATACTATTCCTGCCTGCAAACACAGGAATGGGTGGCTACAAACCTGCTCGTAAACCACAATGTGAAGGGGTAATGACCAGAAATATGAGCTCTGCCTCTGGGTAACCTGTGTGAATCTGTACTGCTGTGAGGTATGGTCACAACAGGATATGGCCATTCTGTTACGTCGATAGAAGTACAAGCATGGGATCCTCAGCCACCACAGTACCAAGGTGCTGAACCATTTACACAGACCCATCAGCAAGTGTCTGAAGCTCCCCCTCCAGAATGGCATGATTGTGCAAGAATATGTAGGCTGCAGACCACAATACTGGACACAGCTTCATTCATCTTGTATTCCCCAAGAAATTACTGCAAGCAAATACATATACCTGTCAGTAGTTGATGACATAAAACATCACAGTGTAAAACAGTACATATGTATGAATATCTCTGCTAACACCAAAACCATGTAGCAGAAGCAGCACAGACACAATTAGTTACAGTATCCCACTATCCTTTGCCCATTGTGACCCCATATTGTCAACCGATCTACAGATATCCTGCAGAAACAGGTTGCTAGCTGTAGGTGTAGAACACAAATGCCTGCACTGGAGTACAACTTACCTGGAACGGATTCAAACATTCAATACAGAAGGTCATACTGGGCATGCTCCCACACTTACAGAAATGAAGCCGATGTCTGGCAACAACAGTGGACTATACATATCTGTCAGTCGCAGATGTCTGTGCACACACTCCATATTGTGCACCAGCCATGCTTTGCACACACATCGGATAGGAATACACACATATATCCAAGGGCAACACACTATAATAGGTCAAACATACATACACATACATAGATGTGGGGAAGAGAGTGACAGACAGTGACAAAGAGCTTCCCATCATGAGGCCTGTCCCACCAAGCACACATCCAATTGGCCAATACCACATGATATGCAAATGTCTATCATTGTAGACATTTGCTTCTGGTAGCTCTCAGCACTATAGTGTCTATGATGCTTGTGATAACTGTGTATCATGTCAGTACAAGTCATTATTCATCTAGCAGTTCTATACATGGTCCTGTCAAATGTAAATGTGTGTGTGAGTGTTGTGTGTGTGCTTCCAGACAAATGGTTTATGGCCCATTCGTATACACATTGCACTTCCCATTGCCCTACTTTAGCTAGCCTGCTGCTGTCATTCACCTTGAAATACACCTTTGGAGAAGGGCTAGCCCTATAAGCTCCATGGCGTGTGCTATAACTGTGTAATGCTATAGTGTGATGTACTAGTGAGGTAGGAGTTTTAATCCCCGACAGGACAACTGTGAAACTCTATGTGTGTGCATTTGTGTATGTGGGGATCAATGCTTTTGAAGCCAGTCACAGTCTCTACACTTTCCATTGCCCTACTTTGGCAAGCCTGCTGATGTCATTCACCTTGAAATACACCTTTGGAGAAAGGCTAGCCCTCTAATCTCTGTGGCACATGCTGTAACTGTATAATGCTACAGTGTAATGTACTAGTTAGGTAGTAGTTCTAATCCCAGACATAGAAACTGTGTGTGGGTGTGTGTTTGTGTGTGTAGGGATCGATGCTTTTGAGGCCAGTAACAGTCACTACACTTCCCATCGCCCTACTTTGGCAAGCATCTGCTGTCATTCACCTTGAGATACACCTTTGGAGGAGGTCCAGCCCTGTAAGCTCCACAGCATGTGTGAGAAATGCAGTACACTGTAGTAGCAATACATAGCTAGGTAGGGGTTTGAATCTCAGTACTGTCAAGTGTATGTTTGTCATCAGTATCCTGTGAGGAGGTATCAGTGATTGTGTACAGGACTCATTGTGTGGAGAGTTTTGCAAATTTCTTATATTGAGGACCTACTGTATGTCACAATGTCCACCTTACAAGGACAACGGATGTCAAACAGCAGATAGGCTGGTGTAGACAATCTATACCCCTACATGTGACATTATGGATTGGTGAACAATATAGGCAACCCTTGTATTACCTGGAGAACACTCTTCACCCATGTCTCATGCAGAAAACACACTTTACTAGGCAAAATCCACTATATTGGTAGTTCCCTGCATATTGCTAACAGATAGTAACCACGGTGTGATTGCAGTGGACTACAGAGGGCATTGCACCCTGTTCCATCCCTACAATAGGCAAATAATTGTTTACAGTGGTCCTTTGCTCCTTTGCTATGTTCCCCACTGGACGCCTGCAACAACTATAGAGTCTGCAAATGTAACCCACAAAGGAAATACCATGCCTTATACACATGCTCTGTATGGACAGATGCCACTGACACCAGTGAATACCCATATCATGCTGTCAATGTAGGTGCAGACAGAACCACAGTTCTATAGAAAGTTCTCACCACATGAGGTCAGGAATGCCACATCAGATGATAACAATCTGTCCACACAACATGCCCCAGACACCCCAAGTGGACTTCCACATGTCACACAACATGCATGTGGGACATGTGCATAACCAAGACACTGTCAATGTTATGGAATATAGAACACATACATGGCAAGCATTGCACAGCACTGGCCACCCACAATAGCAACAGAGATGAGTGGATGGTGAATACAATACCCACCTGTGTGGGCCAATCCAGGAACTACACCCTTGAGCCATACTGCAGACCATAGTCATGTGGCCTGATGCCAAGGTATACCCTTTGCCTAGCCTTGTACAGCCTTCTGACACAGTCAGCTATTACACACCTGTGAAGCACTGAACCCATGCATGTCAGTACTGGCAAATCTGTGTTTGTGTGTGTGTGTGTGTGTGTGTGTGTGTGTGTGTGTGTGTGTGTGTGTGTGTGTGTGTGTGTGTGGGTGTGTGGGTGTGTGGGTGTGTGGGTGTGTGTGCATTTGCGTGCGTGTGTGTCTGCACATGCGCGCGTGTGTGTGTGTGTGTGTGTGTGTGTGTGTGTGTGTGTGTGTGTGTGTGTGTGTGTGTGTGTGTGTGTGAGTGTGTGCGTGTGTGCGTGTGTGTGTGGAGATTAATGATTTGGAAGCTATTAACACTCGCTACACCTCCCATTGCCCTACTGTTGCATGCCTTCTGATGTCAGTCACCTTGACATACCCTTTGCCCATATATCAGCCTGATAACCTCTGTGGCGCATGTGATACCTGCATAATACTGTAGTATAGCAAACTAGTTTGTTAAGAATTCTAATCCTGACTCTGCCAACTGTGATAATGTGTATGAGTCCCTGTGAGAGTGTGGTTGTGTCTTCCTTGACACCTGCTTTTGTGGTCAGGCACATGTACTACACTTACCTTATCCCTCCTTTATCACTGTTGCTAATGTCACTCACCTTCAAAGATACCTTTGGATAGCTCTCCAACATGTAAACTCCATGGTGCATGCAATAACTGCATAAAATGTAATGGCAGTACATAGTCAGGCAGGGGTTTGAAACCCAGTACTGGTAAGTGCATGACACAAACATGCTTAGCTCTTACTCTCCTACCCCTTTCTTTTCTTATGTTGTCTCTGTTTGTCTCTCTCACTCCCTCTATGTTGGATGTGGAAAAGTACACCTGCTTTGCTTAGGCAGAAGTTTATGTTTTGTAAGTGATGCTCATGATCAGCTGATGGCCTGTGCATGAATTGCAGTCCCCCACTTGCTGATTGCATGTGGAATAGCTGTGGTATCATTCCCAAAGCCAATTGCATGGAAACATGCTCTTATAACTAAGAACATCATGTGGGTGTTGGCCCTTTTCATTCACTGTGAGCAGGACTTCATGTCCATGTTTGACAAACAGTATCACAGAGGGTAGTGGGATATACCTCTTACGACATACACTTGGGAGACAGGCCAACAAACAGGAGGGGGATGTTCCAGACATCAGGACAGAAGGTAGTGGGATATACCTCTTACAACCTACACTTGGGAGACAGGCCAACAAACAGGAGGGGGATGTTCCAGACATGAGGACAGAATATATGTCTTGCTCTTCTACATTTGAAGTAATGTAGGTATAACAGGGTTTGTGTGTATATGGCTGGTCTACATGATTTAATATCTGTCATGACAGTGTTATGTGGTTGAGGAAACTCTCACCTGTAGGGCTATCTGCAGACTGGCCAATGTTTGGAGTCTTACGTGTGTTGTGTTACTCGCACATGTCCTATCTTTAGAAATGCAGTAGCATACTCTGAGGACTGCAGTCAGTACATGGTGACATCCATGTGAGTTACTGACTTCATATCCCTCAGAAGACATATGTCACAACAAACCCTGTAACACCAGTAAATGTATAAGTTTATCACAGCAACATGTCAATATACTGGCCCAGTGTTTGTGCCTCCAGCTACAACTATGTCGACCTTTGTACATATGTCATGCAGTGAGCGGTGCATATGTTCAGTACATCATTATTTACTAACATCATACCTGATAACAAGCCAGTGAGATATCAGACTGCTTGACATGTTATGTATAGTAGGGCTTATATTTGAGGTCAAAACATGGACATTCTGTTGTAGTGTGTACAATAGTGAGGTCTGTGTACTTATGGTAATTGTTGACAGAGTGTGTATTGTGAATATGTACCTTGGCCTGTGTACAGACTGTGGTAGATGTCATTGTTCTTGATCCTGTTCTATCTGATGTTGCATGCTGCTCCAGTGTTTGGTACCCTGTCAGCATACATGTTTGTAGGGCCAGACCGACACATGTCCCATACCAAGTCAGGCATTGGAACACACTGTGTAGTGGCACAATATATGTAGGTTTAGTCTGTGAGTAGACAAAAATTGCCAGCACCAATTACAGTGAAAAGCATGAAATGAGGCTAATCAATTAAATACATAAGTATTTTATTCAGGAATAATAAGCATCCCAGACCAGTTTCAGCCAACAGGCTTTCCTCAGTAGGTATAAAAGTTGTAACAACTTTGAAGTGACACACACACATATATATATATATATATATATATATATATATATATATATATAACATGAATCATCCAATAGGATTCTTCCCAACATTCAAATTGTTTCCTGTGTGAAAAATAAAAAGAGAATGAAAAGTTACACAATAAAACCACATTATTAGTATATAATGCAATTAATAAAAGTAAAAAATAAAACACATAATATTATAAATGGTCATTCAAACTGGGTGAAAACAAAGCACCCAGTTTAATGATCCAATACTTCTCGTTTTAGTGAGGATTGAATGCTATCCTTGTTTGTTGGATCTGTCACCAAGAATTCTGTCAATAATAGTGAACTGGAATCTGGCTGAGTTGTGTTGTAAGCAATGTCTATATAGGGCATTGGTCTCTTGCTTGGTTCGTATGTCACTACGGTGCTCAGACATACGTAATCGAAGTGGTCATGATGTTTGTCCAACATAAAATGAACCACATGTACACGTTGCATGGTACACCACCCAATCACTATTACAATTGCCAAAAAATTTTTTGTCAAAGATCCTATCAGTGTTTTTACTGGTGAACTGTTTTGTTGTGAAAATGAATGGACATGAACAATGACTACAATTGTAGGTCCTCATAGTTTGCCACCTGTCATAGTTAGTTGGTGGTGTATAGCTCCAGCTGAGCTTACCCTTTTGAAATGTGAAAAAAATGACCCAAGTGTCCTGCCTCTTCTATATCCATACTTACATACATCACCAGTAAGA
>NC_056726.1:88568686-88666186 GCF_019279795.1 Protopterus annectens | reverse complement strand
CTCAACTTTCATCACTGTCTAGAGGAAAACAGTTTCTAGTACTTAACAAATAAGCACCTATCCAGGCATCTCTAAGGGTCAGCTTCCAGTGTTTTCTCCTGTCTACCTGATGAATCTGGACATCTTGGGGCAATGCAGCAATTGCCACATGTACACAGACAATCCTCTCCTCCTACCACCCAACACTACAACCGGTGAGAGATGCACTTATATAGCCAAACTGGAAGCAAAGCTCTCTTCATCTAAGACTGGACTAGACAGTCAAGAGGAGAAGGTAAACATTTGCACCACACCACACTCAGCACATAGTCCCTCAAAACCTACACCACCAAAACACACACATAGAAACATAAAACACACACCTACATTCACGGAGGCTCTCAGAAAAAACCTGCCCAAGCAACAGGGACCTCCAAAGCAGAAAGACAAGCAACCTCCACCCCCCAACACAACCCAAATGACACATAGCCCACAAACTTAGTGTGCCACTCAACCACAGCCCATAAGGCATAACAACGTACCCAACACTCTAGTCATAGATGACTCTATAGTCAGGCACACTGATGTTCCACTCAACAGGCTAAACAAAGAGAAAGTTACTGTCAGTTGCCTGTCGGGTGCCAGGATCCTCCACATAATGCATGCACTCAGATCACTCCACAACAAGTACAAATATGACTCTGTCATTGTCCATGTTAGTGTGAATAACCTGAGATGTACCTCCCTGGACTACATGAAAACAGACATGGAGGAGCTGTCCGATCTTGTAGCCCAGGCAGGTATGACCCTAGCCCTGAGTAGCATCCTGCCATCACCCAGAATGGTACCACAGTACAAGGACAAGATGATTGAATTCAACAATTGGCTAAGCGTCTGGTGTCATTCTAAGGAGATCCAGTATCTGTCTGCCTGGGATGACATGAGTGACAAACCACGATGCTTTGCCAGAGATGGCCTGCACCTGTCACCCCTGGGATTCCAGATACTGGCTAAGGCTCTAGCCACACCTACAGTGCCTTTTTTAGGCAAGGTTCAAATGACAAATTCACCACCATAACAGGTACAAGCAAGAAGAATCTGAGGATATTGCTACTCAATGCTAGAAGTCTAAACCTGAAAATGCACTCACTCGAGGCACTCCTTAAAATGGAGAACATCGACATATGTGCAGTGACAGACACCTGGTTCAAGGCTCCAGAGAGTACCCCTGCATTACCAGGCTATAATTCATACCCCATCTTTTAGCCACCTAACCTGGACCAAAACACTAAAGGTGGAGGAGTGTCCATATTTATTAAGGATATCCACACTTCCAGGCTAGTTGCTCAGCATAATTCATCCAAAATTATCCATGTGTAACTAACTCTGGGCAAGACCGCAATCCAAATTGTAGCTTGTTACAGATCCCCCACCTTGCCCCAGGTTTCCCACTCCTCATTTTTTGATACACAGGAAAATATTAGTACAACCTAACACCCTAATAATGGGCAATTTCAACTAACCCACCATTAACTGGGAAAACTACTCATGTACCAACTCTTGTGCTCAATGTTTTCTGGAATTCATAAATTCCAATGCCTAGGTTCAACTTATCCACACCCCCACCAGGGGCAGCAATATCCTAAACCTGGTTATAAAAACATGGACAATTGGTGCTGCACACCAGAGGGTCAATTTCTCATTAGTCAGATCCAACCACAAGCTAATCACCCTAGACATCCACATCCCTCCCCCACCCCCATTAGGGAAACCACAGTAAAAAAATTCTCCAAAGCCGATTTCATGCTTCGTAAGACAGAAGTGGCAAACTTCACAACACCCATGCTGTCGGACAATAGAGGTATGACTGCTGAATCCTACGCAAATGCACTTTATAGGCTCTTACATGAGTGCATGGATTGTGCAATCCCTAAGACAACCAAGGTGCTATCCTCCAAAAAAAGGAAGCCAATCTGGTGGTCCCCTGCCATAAACAAACTCTACAACAGAAGAAAGAAACGGTTGCAAAAAAGAGTAAAATCCCATGACTGGAGAAACTCCCTGGTCAGCCTCAGTAAGAAGCTGAGTTCCCTCATAAAATCCTCCAAAGCTAGTTACAAAAACAAAATCTCCACTGACTCTAAAGGCAACCACAAAGCATTGTATAGCTATGTCAAGAATCTCAATGGCAACACTGAGATCTGCTTTGTGTTACAGCACAATGGCACTAAATATACAGAACCAAGTGATATTGCCAACATCCTGGCAGATAGGTTCAGTGCTAACTTTACCCCCCTGTCATCCCATAAAGGGCCCATCTCTATACCAGAAGAATGCAAAGTTCCTGTAATCACAGCTGCACAGGTAAAAAAACACACTATCCAAAGCCAAGAACACAGCATCCATGGGACCTGACAACATCCCAGGCTGTGTTCTACATGAACTACAGAGCAAACTGGTACCCCACATATGTGTCATGCTCAATCATAGCCTCACCTCAGGCTATGTGCCCACTGAATGGTGCACAGCGATGGTTATCCCACTCCCCAAAGGGGGAGTCACCACGGACCCTGGAAACTACCACTGTATTAGCGTAATGAGCCTGGTCTGCAAGGTTATGGAACGTATCATCATGGAACTTATAAACAATGACATTGGTAATCTCTAAACTCAGGATCCCACCCAGTTTGGGTTTGTAAAAGGCAGATCATGTTTCCTAAACCTGATAGACTTCTTTGAAGCAGTCACCAAAGCCGTAGATGAGGGTAAGGTGGTTCACACAGCCTATCTAGATCTCACCAAGGCTTTTGACACCACCCCCACTCTGGAATTATAGATAAACTCACTAAACTAGGTATAAATCCCTATGTCACAAGATGGGTTGCCAACTGGCTCACTGACAGAACCCACACTGTGAAAGTAGCAGACTCCACATCCAACTTCAGACCAGTGACAAGTGGAGTACCACAGGGTTCAGTCCTGGGTCCTCTCCTGTTTGGTATCTACTTCTCTGAAGGTCTTTGGCTAACAAAGTTTGCAGATGACTGCAAACTAGGAGCCATAATTAAATCTCCAAAAGATGTAGACATCCTACAAAATGGTCTCACTGAGACAGATGCCTGGTGTCAAAGTCATGGCCTCAAGCTCAATGCCAAAAAGTGCATTGTCATCCCTTTTGGTAAAAACTCTGTACCCATGAACTACCACATAGGCAGTAGTCTACTTAACACCGAAAGTGTGATAAGAGACCTTGGGACACAGGTGGACAGTAGTCTCTCCTTTGATAATCATATTACCACAGTAGTCAGGAAATCCTTCTACATGGCACACCTCATCACAAAAGGTTTCTCAATAGGGAAAAAAGAGATCATTGTTCCCCTCTACTCATCACTCATTAGACCCATTATAGAGTACAATGCCCCTTTTGATATGTACCTCACAGGACAGGACAACTGGAAAGGCCACAGAAATACCTCACAAAGGATTACTGGCCTCAAACAGATGCCCTACGCAGACCGTCTCAAAAAACTGCAGCTTTACTCCATCGCATATCGCCTACTCAGAGGCAATCTCTGCCTAACACACAAAGCTATGTCAAACCCAAAGCTTTTAGACATGCTCCAATTAAAGAAATCCCAATCCCAATGAGCTACATGCTCTAGGGACCTAAACCTTGTCACCACAATAAACAGAACATGCTGGAGGGATATATTCCTGTCCTAGAGACTTCCCATACTCTGGAACAAACTACCTATCTATATCAAACAAAGCTCCTCATTAGCACTCTTCAAGAAAAATCTTGATGATTGGATGGGAGATAGGAAATTCACCCCAGGGATCACTTCTGTGGCTCTACTCAACAGTGGCACAGGAAAATAATTGTCTTGGGTGGCAAAAGCCAAGGTACCTTTTGGCTAGGCTTATATAAGCCCCAGGGCCAATAGCCTAGTACATACTTATGAACCTATGAACCTGTGTAGTTGATAATGCCCTGAGGTCCTTCACATCCACCGCACCCCCCATTGCCATAGTCAGATGTAGCTGCTGCTGTACTGGACATTACATGCACCTTGTTACACTCTTCACCCTATGGGCTACCTGGAGCTTGCAGTACCGGCACAACAGTGTTATACAAATGGGTTGATATGCATGGGATACCCTCTGAGTTCTGGCAAGTGTGTGTATGTGTGCAAGTGTGTATATTTGTAGGATACCGCATTCTGAGGCCACATTCTCCTAATACAATACAACTTGCCACATAGTATTAGGGTTAGTCATGTTGCTGACCATAGGAGACCCATGGCAATGCCTCACCCTACTATCCCTGTGGCATGTGCATTAGATGCATATCCCTGTCGTGACACTCTTGGGATAGACAAGGGGTTGTATTGCAGTCCTGGTCAATGTGTGCTGGTGGGTATGTCATATTATTATCATGGGTTTGAGTGCATATGATATCCACTTTGGGGTGTAGGTGCTGGGTATACAGTCTTTACACCATGGTACCCCCAGTACATGTCCATGTTCCACTGTATGGGGACCACTGTCACCATCAACCATACAGGTATCTGATAACACTATCCAGCCCAGTTATGCATGTGCTGTGTGCAACGTATCTGTAACAGAATGGAAACACTGACAAGGTAGTTAGCACTGATAAGCCCAGGTCTCTCAGATGTTGTGTATGACTGTTATTTGTTTGTCAATGTGTATATGACAGAATGTCACACTATGTATTTTTCATAAACAACCAGTACATCCCCCATTACCATACTGTACAGGGCATGGTGATGTTCTTTACTTAACGTGTAACCTGAAACACACCTCATCCTAAAAGCTGTGTGGTGTGTGCAATTAAGGCCACACACATCAGTAGCACTTCATACCTAGGTAGGGTTTATAGTCCCAGTGTTGCCAAGTAAGAGTGTGTGTGTGTGTGTGTGTGTGTGTGTGTGTGTGTGTGTGTGTGTGTGTGTGTGTGTGTGTGTATGTGAAGGGCTCTACTTCTGTTTACAGAACATACATGTCCCAGGAGATCATTCATCCGAGAACTGCCTGGCAAATGCTAACATTTCACAGGTATCATCCTGTGGAAAGTCATTCCATCACAACTAGTAGATGTGTAAATACCATCTTCCCCACTATATAGGTGTACAGCAATACTGCAGTTGATATATATATATATAGCTGGGTGTGGCTCTTGTGGACACAGCCACCATCATTGCAGTTAATGTTGAGTGTATCCCCCACTTAGCTCTCTGTAATACTGTACAGTTCATGTTAACAGGTTAAGTAGTTGTCAATCACACTATCTGCAGTTCTACAGCATCTCACACCCTCCAAAGGGTATGTCTGTGCCATCCACACCAGCACACCAATGTTTACCAAGTTGAGGATTGCACTACATTGGGGAAGGGGACATATACCCTGCCAGTACCATCATCAATGACATTAAACTAGCAGACTGCTTATTTCCCAATGTGTAGTTGTGTGTATTCTGTCTTGGTGGAATTACATAGGCTAAAATGTGTTCCTTGCACAAGTACATACATCCATGTGTACAGTATTCTCTGTGTATTGCATCAACACCAAAGCCTCTGTGTGTGATATACACAAACATGTGGTATGTACCGCCCAGTTCACTTACCATTGTCCACTGTAGAAGGGCTGCTGAAATCGGCCACCATGCACTCACCTGTATACACCCCCAGACCTATCAGCCATGTGGCACATGCAGTAACTGTTATACAGACCTGTGACATGTGTTCACCTGTACCCAGGATATGGCACAGTCAAGGTGTTACCACAGTGCCATATCCCTTGTAGGAAACAACAGCAGACCACCATCCTTCTGACACATGGATACCTACAACACAAATGGAATACATTATTGAGATCACAATCACTCAGTATTAATACCAGCTATTATGCATCATGGCTGGACAGCTAAACTTCCTGACATGTAAGCATTAAACTTTAGTGCTGACATATTACACAGCATTACATTGGTACACCTTAGTACAGTCACCCTGTGCATCAGAACCATATTAGCCTGTGCCTGCATTGATGTGGATGACAGGGATGTGGCACAGATATCATCATAGGAACAGGGTGTGTTGTTGTTTGCCAGAGACCTAGGCTGAGTCATACATTTGACATTGTGTGTGTGTGTGTGTGTGTGTGTGTGTGTGTGTGTGTGTGTGTGTGTGTGTGTGTGTGTGTGTGTGTGTGTGTGTGTGTGTGTGTGTGTGTGTGTGTGTGCGTGTGCGTGCGTGTGTGTGTGTGTGTGTGTGTGTGCGTGTGTGTGTGCGTGAGGGGGTTTAATTATTAATTGGGCTGTTGTGATGTGTTGTGTGTAGGTATGGGTTTGCCCTAGCTGTGTTGGTGATGTGTGTGTGTGTATGCATGAACAGAGTACTGCCATGTGGCTGCTTTACACAGGGGTTTATTGGACAGCTGCAGACTGTACCTGGCAAGGTCACCATCTTCGATCACGGACATGAGAACTGTGCCTGCCAGGGGTTCCATGGGCACCACCAGGTACAAGCCATGATATGGTACTCTCCCCTGATGATGACATATGTCCACTGGATCCAGGTCTCTTTTGGGACTGGCCAGGGCAACATGCATGTGGCCTGCTGTTTTGTAGTATGGACAGTGCCCCCCTGCAGTACTGTGGCTGGTACTGCCACTACGGGAGCAGCTCTGACTTCTGGCACATCTACGTCGACTTCCAGGTGTTGGTGTTGCTGGCCTACATCCACATTGCCATCACACTACTCCCACCATATGCTCAAGCACAGACATTCCACAGTTGAGGATTCCCACCATCCTACCCAACTGTCTATCCATGACCTGTGGAAAATAATGGTGGGCACCTGCAAGATCATGGATGTTGTGAATAACACCTGAATGAGTATCCCTCTGCATCCTCAGACCCTGTCTTGTATTCCATTCCATATGTTCCACGCCTCCATGGCGGCCTGAAACATGCATCTGGTGGCACCAGATGTGGCACCTCTGCCAGGGTCATGATGACCAGCAGCACTCCTACGAGCACCCCTGTACATCTGCCTGTTATACCCCCATTGGACATCTGGCTATGGCTTCTGTGTCCAGACATACATGCCATAGATACCACATTGTTCTGTTCCATGCAACCACACCCCAACTGTCCCTCAGCAATGGCCACTGGTGATGGGGTATGTATAGACAATGTGACTGTGTGCGGGGATGGGGTGGATAACAGTGGGATGTCAAATGATGGTGCAGCTTCAGCCCCTGATAACCCAGCCTGTGCCTCAACACACCTATCATCATTATCAGTATCTGTATGGACACCATCAGATTGCCTGCAGGAGGGACCCTAACACACCTCGCCACCTGTGAGGGAGAAAACAAGAAATGCACTTTAAGACCTGCACGTCATTGCTTAACAGCACACACACACACACACACACACACACACACACACACACACACACACACACACACACACACACACACACACACACACACACACACACACACACACACACACACACACACACACTTAGAGGTGAGGTTATGCAATGATATTACACACAGACCTCTCATTACCCATCTGTCAACATACATGACATATGGCACTCAAGAGCATGCAGTGCAGCTATAGTCAATCCCTGTAACCAACATTATACATCTCTGTGGTGCATGGGTTGTGTTAGTAGGTGATGCCCCTTCTCCTGGAACACACTGCACCCATGTACACAGTATTGCTGTGCACCTGTTCAACACCCTGGCATGTACTGTGTACCATACCTCACAGTTGTACACACCATTGCTGAATGGGTATATGTGTGTCAGTTATGCTTGCTCTTCTGCTCACAGCCCCTGTGTGTTTGTCCAACACATACCTGGGATGATATGTGGACAGATGTCATTTGTGAATGCCTGATGTCTGATTTACAGATCTCACCATCAGTAGTGCATGTATGGTCAATAAAATACAATTACACTGACAACCTTCAAACCTTACTGTGGCTATGGGGAGTGTACACAACTTTATTGACATGGCACCCTCTTCCTTGCCATGGGGCCACATTACTGCATATGGTAACATTACATGAACCTGATATGTGACATATGGCCTGTGCAATCAAATGCAGTATCAAACAAATGTGTTAGTCGTGCAGATGCTGATTGAGATGCATATGATTTGTGGGTGCATATGTGTGCACACCCTTATCATGATGTTTTGTTGCACCAACTGTTAAGTGTGCTACAGCAGTCACTATTCCTGGAAGGGGTATACTAGCATGGGCCATCTGCATTTGCCAGTATTTGGTCACTCTGTACTACAAATTTCCCCCAACTCTGCATGATTGCAAGGTCAACTCATGTGCACAGCCCTTAGAGGTCACACAGTGCTATCACTATTGCTGTGGAATCAGGGTTATGTCTGCCACAATGCAGGACCTTGGCTGTGTGCAGATACAACCATTCTTAGTGAGCTTTGGATCTCTGCTTCAGTTCACTGTTGTGTTTCAGGATGACACCCCCTCCCCATCCTCAGCTTTTTTTGCAGATGCTTGATAACTATGGCCTACATATGTGTGTCATTTTGCAGTGTCCCAAATTCTGAACACCATGTGTACCAGCCTAGTCCCTGCTAATGAATGGCAAACATATAGGTATACACTGGCACCAGCAATGTGCACATGGGGATGGTGGGCCTGTGGTGGGATGATGTGTTGGTCGTGCAGCACATGTATCTTAATTGATACTGTCTGTAGGTTTCCAACTTGGTCTTGGTACACCAGTACACATTGCAATACATGCCTTTGGCGGATGTTTGATGTTATGCATATGCTACCTGTAGAGAGCCCTGGCTGATGTTCCCTGTGGAAAAACTGTCCCATCTGATTACTCTAACCCAAGAGCCACATTTATGCAGAGTCCAGGTGATTGCCGACACAGGTACTGCACAGCCAGTACTGGCTAGACATTCCTGCAATGCCCTCAGTGTTGCGGCTTGTTACTAGGCAGCCTGCATAACCAGTTTGCAGCATGTGTCATCATCTGTCTTGGATGGCCATCTGTTTATTTTCTACATAAATCCTGTCCCATACATCCTCGCCACATACATGACTGTCTGCACTGTTTGCCATGGTATATGCAATGGTGAGGTAAGGCTACATGTCCACCTCCAACGTGCTATCTGTTGGGTATGGGATCCATTCCATGGCTTGTAAGATGTGTGCAAACCACGGCTGCCTCTGTTGCAGGTAAGAGGGCACATTTGATGGGCAAACATCTTGAACAGCAGACCATTTCTTGGTGTGACATTGAGGAACTGTACTTGCTGGAAGATCCATACCCATGAAGAATGCATGCTGTCAGTACCTCAAAAACTGCTTCCACAATATGATATTTGGAGTGTATGCACACATATGCTTCCAGTGTATGTTAAGGTATGTATTCCCCATATTTGCTGTCCTAACATAGGATTCCATGTTATACATTCATTGCTCATGTTAGGACCACATTACCAGTTGTAAGGGTTGTGGAATGCGATATTGTTATATGCCATTGTGTAGATCTGTAACAGTTGCCATTGTAATAGTGGCATATAAACTGTTGTAGCACTGTATAAGGGTGATGTTTCAGACATGTCCCTACTGTTGGCCATTTATCCCACCATTATGTTCATCTCTGTGCACACATCTTGCAATGATAGGTTGTTAGTTATATTGCAGGACTCTTACATACCCTTCAGATATGCCACCATGGTGACTACTGTGATGCAGTGCAGTTAACAGAACAATAAGTGAACATGCACAGCATGCATTATGGGTAGGTGTATTAAATGTGCGCATGGAAAATACCATGGCCATAACATTGCCGGTGTATTGGCAACCCTGAACAAACACCATACTCACCAGCTACAGGCTGCTGCTCCGGAGGTATACCAGAGGGACCTACATAGTTGTGTGAGAGATGTGATGTCAGTAGCTACACCTGTGGCATTGGCACAGGGTGGGAGTAGCATTAAAGTACATCAACAGTACAAACGCACAATACTACAGATTATGCACATCTGTTTATTACTGCAATGCAGCAACAGCCTATATATATTTTATCTCACATATGCATGATTAAACTCTACAGATGCAGATGGATATGCAACAGTGGTGTACTGATGTGCCCTGTGGCCTTACCTGCATGCTCTTCATCCACTGTGTGGGTAGCACCCACCTCCACAATGCTCTCTACAGGATCTTGTGTTTGCAGGTGGGCAGGTGCCCTGAGGCTGGCGAAGAGCTCCTCAGCATGTGTTGGGGGGGCTGGATGGCATGATCTCCCCGTGGCTAGCTGGTCCCTCCTAACAGCAGCAGCATGCCAATGGGCATGGCAGAGTAGGTCAGTGCACTGATGTTGGACCTGCTCATAACTACGGTTATGCAGGCCATCATTTACCCTGTGGACAAGATCTTTCCACAAGGTGGTCCTCTCCTGCAGATCATGGGTTGTATGTCCAAACAGGGTGTGGTAGTGCTGAACCAGGTGTTGAATGATCACCTCATTCTCCTGGGGGGTATACATCAGCAATATTTCCCCATGACATGGTGCCTGAAAGACATAAAGAGGAAAAAAGGTCTGAGGACCTCATACTGCAAGGATATGATAGTTGTTACTATACATCTCTGTCTCCCCTCCACCATATCTGCAACAACAATCTGATCACACAACTCAACGGGTATGTTTACAGAAAACCTATGGTTGGGACAAATATCGTATTGTACAACAGTTTGTACAAAGTGTTTTTAGCCATGTTCCATGTTGAAACACTATTATTGGTGGCCTGTTATGAACAATGTCACCTGCATGCCATTGTAAGGGCCACTATGCTTCCATATATGCATGTGTTCTGTTTGCTATGTGACTGCTGCAAATCTGGCATTTTGTGTTAATGGAGATATTTATGCATACTGTTAGACATAATCCTGGAATGTGTGGACTATTACTACCCACATATGTTCTATAACTGTGACACAATAGCATGTTTGGGAAGACAGTTCCCAGCAGAACCACCTCTCCCACCTCATCTGGCCATGTTACCAGGCCACAGCACATCTGTAACCCACCCCAGGACCTCATCATCAGCTGGTCCTGCGCTACCTTCAGACAGAACCACCTCAGGGGATGTTGTTTGCCCCCACCCCCTGGGAGCACACACAGACAGGATCCAGTCACTCAAAGTCAGGTCCAGGGACTGGTGCAATGGGAGCTCCACAGAGATTTAGGGGATGTGCTACACCACCTTGAGGCCCTCAGTACTTAATCACAGGGTCTGCATGCTCCTTCTGCTCAGCCCACAGCCCAGGTACTTTCAGGGCCATGAAGGTGCAGCTGTGACTGTCCATGGGTGGGGACCTAGGTCCCATTGTTTTCATATGGGGGCTCATGGGCTTCCACATTCTGAGCACCACTCCCCATCCAAGGTGTTTACCCACCACATGTGTCATATACTGCCCCTGTATGCTGCCTTGTCTGTCTTCCAACCCAACCTACCTCCTCAAATATACCTACTATCCTTCTCCAACATACCAATCCCACTTTCACAAACAAGAGCAATGTGTTCCCAACATGGATTTCACACCAGACATAACTGTCCATTTTGCACCCACTTACTACTGTATATATATATATATATATATATATATATATATATATATATATATATATATATATATATATGTGTGTGTGTGTGTGTGTGTGTGTGTGTTTGTGTATAGATATGTGTGATGTTCTCTTACACATATCCTGCAGCACTGTCATTCAACGGTAGGGGAAATGTATATATATATATATATATATATATATATATATATATATATATATATATATATATATATACACACACACACACACACACACACACACACACATATATATATATATGTGTGTGTGTGTGTGTGCGTGTGTGTGGGTGGGTGTATGAGTGTGTTTGAATATATGCAGACCTATATATATATATATATATATATATATATATATATATATATATATATATGTGTGTGTGTGTGTGTGTGTGTGTGTGTGTGTGTGTGTATATATATATATATATATATATATATATATATATATATATATATATACATATATATATATATATATATATATATATATATATATATATATATATATATATATATATATATATATATATATTTATGGGGGGCATTCAAACATCAGGTCCACACTCTCTAACTCTCTTTCCACCACAGCTGCACTGTTCTGCCTTGCTACACACAGACAGGTGTCACATGTGGACACAGCCTAACATTATGGGGGTATATATAGGGGCAGATTTCAGGTAAGCCTATTACATACCTATGGTATTTGTGCATGCTACATTACACGTTAACATGACTGTCCTGCAAGTGGTGGGGTCTGAAACACATGTGTCTATCATAACGGCATTACTTCCACCACCAGTTATTTGCCACACTAATATACATGTCTTGAGGTAAAGAACACACACTATGATGGCTTATATCTTGTCATTCAGTGTTGATCTGCACAGTTGACAGGTATGGCCCACTGCCCACATTGACAGACACTATTGTCCATAGCAGTTGTTCAGCAGGACATCCTTACAACAACTCCTGATGGCACATATAAATCTTTCCACATCATCGATCCCATTATTATAGACCAAGTACTACATTCAATTACATGGATATATGTTTCACATACCTGTTGTAGGATTCTCCTAGCTTCTGAATACACTTTTATGTGTCCCCTGAGTTATATAGGGTTGTTTGTAGGTTTAGTTGGTGTATATACTTTTTTTTCCCTGTTTGCTTGTTTGTTTGTTGTTTTTTTTCTTTTCTCTCTCTCTCTCCCTCTCTCTCCACTACAGGGATTGAGCTTCTTTGAATAGATTGCAGCATCGATTTTATAGGTGACGCACATGATAAGGTGATGGCCTCTGTACCAGTCAGTGTTCACCACTTGCTACTTGCATGCAGCCAGCTGTGTAGTACTTCCAGTTACTATTGTCATGGCAACCCATTACTATAAATTGCTAAATCATGTGGTCGTTGTCCCTTTACATTTCCTGTATGGAAGACATCCTTCCTGTGTGTAGACAGCAGTGTTACAGACAGCAGGTAGCAATACCTCTTACAACAGGACTTGCAGACACAGGCCAACTACATATTAGTATAAAGTTCCAGACCTATGGACAGTATGAGTAGTGTTGTTATATGCATTGTATACTGCTAGTTTTACAGGGTTTGTGTGTACATACTAGCTTAGCATGGAATTCAGTCTGTCTGCACAGCTCTCAACTGTGGGCCTATCCACATGATGGTCAGAGGATTGGCTGTTATGTTTTGTCTGTTCAGCACACAGGTCTTGTCTCAGATATATCAGTAGCATTCTGTCTGTTGAGTGCTATCAGTACATGGCTACATCCATTTGTGTTTCTGACTTCATATTCCTGAATAAGGGTATGTCGCAACCAATCTTGTAACACCAGCAACTTTCACAGTGTATAAAAACAATATTGCAAATATGGCCCTGTGTTCCAGCATCTCTCCTCCACCTATATACCAGGCTTTGTCCATATGTCATGGAATAAGAGGTTGTTAAGTAGTGGCCTATCATTATGTCATGCTGGCATTCCTGCCATCATTCCAGCGATGTTGTGGACCCCCACATATATTGTGTGGTAGGGTCCATATATATGTGGGCTACAGCTGGACAAAACGTGAGTGTCCTTGTACAGTCCAGAGGTCAGTGTATGTAACACTGTTATATGCCCTTGTAAGTCATTCTATGAGGGAGGGGTATGCACCATTTATAACCTATGCTATTACAACATGTGAGCGATATCAGTAGTAAGACACCTTAAGGTATATGGCTATACATTTTCATACAATTCACCTTGGGAACATTGGTGGGCTAGTGCTTATTATTTTACAGACAGTTCTATTTGTCGGTGTGATAGTGATGTTTTAAGTTAAGCATTCTTATGTAAAAGATACATTTTCATTGTGACAACTTAATTCTTTTCCACCTAGGGTTTGAGTACAGAGTATAATTGGAGGCTGCTGAACTACATCTGTATTAATTAGTGTTGATTGACTCTTATCTTCCGGGTCAGTGTTTCTTTACTGTTGTAGCACTTGAAGGCCTTGGCCTAGACAGCAACATATGTTATGTTTTCAGATTACTGTATAAAATGTTTTGCTTGAGAGTAGCATTACTCAGTTATTATGTACTTCAATCACCTAACTGCTGTATGAAATGGCATATACAACTGAAATAGTACACAAATAAACATTTCTTATGTATGCAAACCTGTGTGTGGTGTCATATCCTTTGACATCTCTGTGGGTATATGTTTCATGCAATAATTGTCTTTTGTATGAGAGAATCAAACACTGGCCATGTTAAAAGGTGTCAACTGTAGGAGTACTGGCTGTTCAATATGCTGTGCACCCTCTAAATATGTATCTTCTTATATGTATCTATGCATAGTAATATATGTATATGTGTATGTATGTGTATATATATATATATATATATATATATATATATATATATATATATATATGTGTGTGTGTGTGTATATGTATCATTGGAATGTTTACTGCTTCCACATTGTGCATTCCCTATGATAGACAGACTGTTCTGCATGATATCTTATTGATATCATCCTGACATCATACAGGTGAGATGGATTACTGTTAACTTCTTGTGGCTATGTTGTGTAGGGTTCTGGGTATGAGACTTGCAAGTGTTGATATTGTGTTGCAAGGCAAATCTGTTTGGCTGTGGAGGATGGGATGATGTCAATAATTACAAGAGGTATTTAAATTGGGCCCCCTCACCCCCATTAACGGTGCCTTTGGTCATATATGTATTTGTTGTGTTCTCTTATACATCTATCTGTCTATCTATCTATATATTTATATAGTCCCCTTCAAAACATCTAAAACCCATAACATCTAATTTCATAAAATTGAGACCAGAACATCTAAAACCCATAATGTTGAATTTCATAACATCTAACAGTACAAATCACATGAAAATAATATCCCCTGCACATATAACAACATATAATGACACCACACTAACAAACACACTTTTTACTATGCTTCTTCAGGGGGGCTTGATACAGTGGGGTAAGAAAATTTACTTTTTCCCACTGTAGTGCGATCTTGGAGTTGGTATATTTCATTTACACGGATATGGGGGGGTGCAGGGGGGTGATGTAGTAAAAAGTGTGTTTGCTAGTTTGGTGTCGTTATATGTGGAGGGGATGTTACTTTCTTGTGATTTGTAATGTTAGATGTTACGAAATTAGATGTTATGGGTTTTAGATGTTTTGGGTTTTAGATGTTCTGGTTTCAATGTTATGAAATATATATATATATATATATATATATATATATATATATATATATATATATATATATATATATATATATTTATATATATATACACATACATCTACATATATAAAAAAATACATTTCCTCTACTGTTGAATGACTGTGCTGGATCTGGATGATATGTTTGAGAAAACATCAGCTTTACTTGTATTTGACATAGCTTAGTGGCAAATCACTTTGGCTATAGTGTGCAGGGTCCTTGGTTTGAGCCTTGCAAGGGCTACTTATTTTGTTGCTGGGCAGAACAGGGTCTGTTGGAGACAGAGTGATTAAGGCACTTTGAAGCAATTGTAAGTGGGTTTGCACGGGTTTTCACGATGGTATGCAATGCTAACTTCCAGTTACATATGCTTATAGAGAGTTAGCATCAAAATTGCTTATTCTGTGAGCACGTTGCTTACCCCTGCTCAAACAGGCTTAAACCCACTTACTACTGCTTAAAAGTGCTTACTCCTACTTACCCCCATGCTAATTTCTTTAAAAGAAAAGAAAAGAAAAAGGGGTGATAGGAAAGTGGTGAAAACGGGGCACAAAGAGGGAAAGACAATAGGGGAAATAGCTAGGGATGTGCAGGACAGATGTAGGGAACGTCCATAGCTCCCCATTTCTTCTACAGCAACAGCTGTGCATATACACTGAATTTAGAGGTAGATTTAGGCACTCAAAACCCTGAGAGAGGGGTGAGGACAACAATAATATGTTGTGAAGCCAATTACACCTGATTACATGTGTCCAGTGGACATGTGTGCAAAATGGACAGCCATGTATGGGGAAAATTTTTTTTTTTTTTTTTTGGAAACAGATTGCCCTTTTATCTTTTTTAAGGTAACAGTGGGATGTTGGGGAAGGATAGTAGGTATATTTGGGGAGGTAGGTTGGGTAGGATGAAAGACAAGACAGACAAGACAGCATACAGGGGTGATTGACACATGGGGTAAAAACCTTGGATGGGGAGGGGTGTTTGGAGGTCGGAAGCCCATGAGCCCTCAAATGGAAACAGTGGGACTGAGGTCCCCACCAATGGGCAGTCACTGCTGCACCTTCACGACCCCAAGGTGGCTGTACTGGGGGGTGGGTAGGAGGGACAGTCTGACCCTCTAAATGCATCATGCAGCCCTCAAGCTGGCATAGCAGATCTCCAAACTCCCTACGGAGCTCGTAATGCACCAGACCCCAGACCTGACGACAGGCTATGGTGTTACAATTTTAAAACATATGTGGGTTAGTAATAGTCAACACATTCCAGGACTAGGTATAACAGCATGCATAGATATTCCCATTAACCCAAAATACCACATGTGGAACAGTGGCATAGCAAACAGAACACATGCATATATGGAACCGCAGTGGTCACTACAACAGCATGCAGGTTACACTGATGGCAAAATGCCACCAATGTGGGAGTATTTCATCATGGCACATGCATAGAATCACATTTCATTATTTATCAAACAATTGGACATATGTTCCAACAGTAGATTTAATTGTACACATACCCATTGAGTTGTGTATTTAGATTATTGTTGCAGATATGGTGGGGGATGTCAATTAACAACTTGTATATCCCTGTAGTTCTCACAACTTTCTTAGTGCTGCAATCTGTACCTTGCAGGCATTATTACACTACCATATGGCCTTAGTTTGGACAGTGGTATGTTTGTAGACAAGTATATACATGAACTGTGTTTTATCTACAGTATACACCTCTTACCTATTATAACTGTGGAGGTATTGTTTGTTAACACCAGCTGGCTGTTTCTACGCATAATATCTTATTGCACACACTCTGGTCAAGGCTTAGGACATATTTTGACAATTGCCCTCATAAACATTTGGTGAGTGGCTACAATGACAGGTTTGTTTTCATATACATTTTCTGAATATTTACAGGTCTGACAATCAGATATATGTCATTAAAAGCTGCCTAAATTTCAGAGATCATCACACTGATTTGCCAGGGGGACAGGGTAACAGGCAGCAGATATGGGCCAATTATCTGGACATTCTGATCAAATCTGTACAGTTGAGGGGTATGATTATGCATACAGCTTACTACCACTCCCAGGATTTGAACCATGGCTGTGTGTGGCAAACATACAACAGTTCCCATCACAGCAGAGTGTGCTATATGGATTTTGCTTTATATCTTTTCACTGTTTTCTAAATCTCCCTCAGTTGTACAATATGACCTTCTGATTACAACAGCCGTATACAGACATTCCTACACATTTTATTTATGTAGCACAGTGTGGATAACAGTGCTTAATACAACAGTACTATTAAGAGAATGCAACACCACATTACCATAGGATACCAGAGTAAACACAAGCAGTCCAGGAGTTAGACCTTTATTGCCAGGTTGTTACTCTTTCATTTACATACAACCTACATGAGACTCTTCCTGCCATATTGTCTTGTTTATTCAGTACATCCTATACACAATACAGGTTTTATACTGGGAATTAACTTTCTACTACTTTTAGATTTATTTCTTATGACAGTACATGCAAGGTTATTACTAACCTGCCTCACAACACAGCCTTTGCAGCCTACATGCATGGGCTTCCTGATTCACAGCCTGCTCTGCTGCAGCTGTCAGAGACATAGAGGAATATTTAGCCATACCTATCCATAATATACATGAGCTAGGCAATTATTAAACAGGTAGTAGGATGAGTACTTACACACTGCTGGGACATCACCCTGCCTAGCTTATTGGGGCCACTGATCCATGAGTTCCCTCTTCCTCCGTTTCAGGTCGGCATAATGATGCCTGACCTGCTCACCAGCTTGAGGGATGCCAGTGGCACTGGTGAGGTCATGGGCAAGATGGTCCTAGGCTTCCTCTTTATACTGGGGACCCTGGTACTGGCCCTGCAGCAGTCTCTCTTCATGGTCTTTTACCAGGAGTCCTGCCATGACCTTCGACTCCTGGATGCCCTAGTGCTGAGCTCAGAAGCACGATCCTTCCCCAACACCAGCCATTGTGCCAACAGGAGGAAGCTGCAACCAGTTATAAGATTTATTCCCACCTGTGAGGTTTAAATAGAGCCAATTTCCCACACTTTGCAGTAATTGGACAGTTTTGAAAATGCTAAGCTATGGGCAAACCTGCTTACCTAAGGTTGGCATTGCTAAAAGGGGCATACCAATGGGAAAATCTATTTAGCTGGGCCATGCATTGCTTACACCTGGTAAGCAAAGGTGTGCAGTGCTTAGCATTGCTTCTTTTTAATTTTACGCACTATTTGTTGTATGGCATTGATTTTTCATTCATTACATATCATAAATTTGTTTAGTATCCCTGATTCATGTATAAGTATACTGTGTGGGGCACATGTGTTTATCGGGGAATTTCACCACTTTATTACACTGACACCTCACATCTGGACTTACTGCAGTACTCCAGTTCACAAATATACATTATTTAGTAGGTTATGCACAAAATAATTGTTTATGACTTAATGACTTGCTTTCACATGTAAAACAGAAATTTGCTACAGTGAGGATCCAACTAGGAATGATTGCTAGCAAAGCATACACTCTTACCACTACACTATAGCAGTACAGCTTTTATTGAATGAATCTTGCTAGTTAACGTCTTCTGCTGTTTAAGCTGGACTATAAATAGCTTAGTAATGTACACACCCATGCAGCAATGGTAAAACTTTATCACTTTTATAAAGAAAAATCTTGTAGTGTTTTTTTTTCTATACCCTTCACAAATATCTCTGCTACTGCTACAGCTATTATTTTTTTAGCTTTCTGCTTCACGGAGGGCATATCTCTCAACCTCTTGGCATGCAAACTCTAGACAAACCCTGAAATGATGGGGGGGAACAATTGGAGGGACAAATTTAACATATTGCTGTGGATTTCTGCATGCATCTGTACATTTTACAGCTATCCTAATGTGTTTGGAGTGCTATGAGTGTTCTTGCTCATTTTAATTGTCGAATAGCAATTCTTAAGTGCAGAGGCATGTATATTGTGAGAGGTCTGCACTTAAATGGTCGTGAATTCTGGGGAATGTCTTTTAGTCACAAACAATTTAATTACCCGTCTTGATGACAGATATAATAAAAAATACTTCATGTTGCAAGCAGGTATGTAATATGCATTATTAAATTCTTACATGTTTGTTTTACTCTTCAAATTCACATTAAGATTATAGTCCTGCATTTTGAGAATTGCTGTCATGCAACTTTGTTTACTTACACAGTATGGTATAATTTCACTACATATCACTTGTGGACTTTGTTTTTACAATGTTGCCAATGTCTTTCATTCATTTATGTGAAACCATTCAGTTACTTCAGAATAATTTTACTTTATTATTAATGTTTAAATAATTAATAATATAAATCACATTATTAGTATCAGAAACCAAGACAAACCTTTATCATACACTGCAAAACATGAATAAACAAAGTAGTCACCCCAGGATTTATGAAGCTCGGCACAAGGATGGCGTTAGCCTTGCGCCGACCGTGCGGCGTAGAGATGGTGCAGCAGCACCACATGCATATTAATGAAGGCACACTGCCACAACGTCCACATGCATAGGAAACATGCGTGAGTGCAGGGGGCATGTCTAAGCACTGCACTGAGGCGTGAACAAGTCGGCTGCATATGCGCAACCTAAAATGCTGACTAGTACAGCCTGCCTCTAATAATTATCACTCCGGTCAGTGTCCGTGGATACTGAAATATATGCAAAGCATACAAGACAGTTTTGCAAACACCAAAATAAAAAGTAAATACAAAGGCACATAGCTGAATATTGAGTCCCTGTCCTTCGAATAAATGACGTTTAAAACCCTGTGCCCGTATTCCATTGTAGTGTTGATTGTTATACCAAGTAGAAGCAAAACACAGCATGTTAGCGCGCCGCTGCCATTTACTAAGCCTAGCCCAATGGTTAGGGTTACCACCTGTCCCACAATGTGAGGGACAGGCCCCCTCTGGGCAGTTGTGTCCATATCAAAACCATTATAAATGTTAAATGTCCTGCGATTGTAGGACATAATTATGTCCCATATTTTATGTAATAGTTCCATACAATATGTATTTCTGTATGTAAAATACCTAAATGTTACAAGAAACAGAATAAGCAACTAAATGAAACAGAATAAGCAACTAAACTGCTACAACAATAAGCTATCATTTAGGCATAAAACTAAAGTACTATCCTTTGTAGTGACCGTGGATATGTGTTGGCCTGTAAAATCTGATGTGTGTCCCAAAAATGTCCCATTTTGGTCATATGAAAAGGTGGCAACCCTACCAATGGTCAGCATTCACCCAATATTTGCCGATTCATGGTCCAAGTCGTGCTTGTCTGGATGGCCCACAGATGAACAGGAATTACCCGGGGCTACCTACCATGTCATGAAATATAAGTATTTGCGTGTGCCTATGTGTGTGAAGTACAGCATGTGGAAGATCAAAAATGCTAGGGTTGTCCTCACAACCATATTTGTACCAGAGATATGTAGTGTACGCAATGTGTTCTGTTGACTGTGCCATGGGCCATCAACCAGAGAAGGGATGGGTGGTGTGTGTGAAATATGGGTGTGGGGGGTGATGGGTAATGTAATAATTCGGCAAGGGGAGACTGGGTCGGATGCACAATAGGTGAACTGGAGGTGTATGCGGGAACAGTGGGTGAATCAGAAAGAAAATGAAAGAACAAGCATTCACATCCGCAATTAAACCTGACAGGCCATACTGTAGAACACAATCCGACAAACATATGAACATTAGAATGTGCGATGCACATGTACAAAAACGTTACCAGCTCACACCCACATAATGGTCTGGCCCGAATTGAGTCATCCAACCCCAACACACCTGGATACATAATTGAATACCCATCAACCCCTCCACAGCACACCACCCCCCCTTCCTGAACATCCACAAAAAACACCCATACTCGGGCTGCTAGCTTGGTGTAGCCATATCTGCACATAGTGACCCCTACTCATATCTAGTAGGCAGTCTCACCCTAAGCAGTATCAGGATTGCAAACTATTTATCCCTTGCATGTATAACCCTACCTCATTTTCATAAAGCCAAAAGAATTGAGGTCATTTGTCCCCACAATTTTTGGATAAACCTCATGGGATAAGTATCTATTCTAAACACTAGACTTGGTGTCACGACACGATGTCCAGTCCCGTAGACATCTGGACACAAGTTGTATGAGAAGTAGTTGTCCACAACCCTGCTCAGCCTCCAGCCGGTCCTGCAAAACCTACGACCCAGGATTAAACATCTGACCATGATGCACATCTCCCCATGTGCATTATCGAGAATATATACCTTTCACATTCGCATAGTGGCAGTCAGATATAGGGTGAATAAGGCACTTTAAAGCAGACGTAAGTAGGGTTACCACCTGTCCCACTTTGCGAGGGACAGTCCCTTTTTGGGCAGTTGTGTCCTGACCAAAAATAATAATATGGCAAATATCCTGAGATTGTAGGAAATAATTATGTCCCATATTTCATGTAACGGTTGCATAAAATAGTTATTTTTGTATGTAAATTACCTAAATGTTACAAGAAACAGAATAAGCAACTAAACTGCTACAAGAATAAGCTTTCATTTAGGCAAAAAGTAAAGTTCTATCCTTTGTACTAACCGTGGGTATGTGTCAGCCTGTAAAATCTGATGTGTGTTCCGAAAATGCCCCACTTTGGCCATTTGAAAAGGTGGCAACCCTAGACATAAGCAGGTATGCAAGCGTGTATGTGCGAAGGTAAGTGGCAGTGATTTAACGGTATGGGAAATGTAAATAAGCATGTAGGTGTACATGCATGTGTATGTACAGACCGATATATATATATATGAAGAAAGAACATGGTCATAATATAGCAGTCATAACAAATCTGAAGGGAAATAGCAGCGGAACCCCCCTGTAATATTTAGTGCTGTTATATCAGCTTGGCCACAGGTGAGCACACCTCTGCATCTCCAACCACAGGTAGGATGCTAAAAGTGGAACGAACTATGTCCCCGTGCTAAGTCTGACTTACAACTATGTACAGGGCAGTCCCAGTCCCCATTTGGACAAGCCTAAACCCAGATGACCACATGAACACCCTAAAAATCAAATACACGTATGTGCCAGGACTATAGGCTATGGATGTCTGAATATACTTTGAGTGAGTCAACATGCGGCACGGGTCCAGAGCAGTAGGGAATGCCGCATGTGTAATAGTGTGGATTCCCCAACAGGAAAATGGATGCCTGCTGTGTTAGTGAAGTGTTAAGGCATGTGTTTGGGTAACTATGAACCATGGGTATACATATAAATGAAGCAGAACACCAATAGTGTAGTTGTTAGAGCATCCGACTATCGTGCAGACGTTGCCGGTTCAACTGCAGCACATGCCATTTATGATGCGTAATCTGTATTTGAGCATATCTTGCTAATTTTATGTTGTATAATGATATAATACCAATGAAATGTGAACTGGGGTGATGTATCACAGTAAGAATGTAGAAGGATTTTGCGTGACGTGAATCGGCGGTTAAATGGAAAACCGCAGCTGAAAAGTGTTGTACTCACCCTCTGTCCTCTGGCCCTTGTTCCGCCCAGCAGCGCAATATACCACGTCGGCCAGGTCCGACGCCAGGATCCTACACATCACAATTAATGTGATTTACCACTAAGCCATGGCAGTTATACCTAACGTCAATGTTATCACAAACATAGCAGACAGCACAGTCATTCAACAATATGATCAAAGTAATTAAATCATATAGATGTGTATGCATGCGTACGTATACACACACACACACACACATATATATATATATATATATATATATATATATATATATATATATATATATATATACACACACACACACACACACACACACACACACACACACACACACACACACATATAGGGTAACCACCTGTCCCACTTTGTGAGGGACAGTACCTCTTTGGGCAGTTGTGTCCTGTACAATTAGTGTCAAATGGCAGCTGTCCTGAGATTTAATGACAAAAATATGTCCTATATTTATGTAATAGTTGCATAAAACAGTTATTTTGTATCTGAAACACCTAAATGTCAAAAGAAACTGAATAAGCAACAAAAATGCTACAAGAATAAGCTGTCAATTAGGGCTAAAAATGAGGTTCTCTCCTGTGGGTACGTGTTGGCCTGCAAAATCTTGATGTTTGTACCAAATAGGTCCCACCTTGGGCCATTTGAAAGGGTGGCAACTATATATATATATATATATATATATATATATATATATATATAAATATCTACAGAATGAACATGGGAACAAGAAAGCATTCATAATGAATGCAAAGGAATATAGCAGCGGAACACCTGTATTATCTAGTGCTGACATAACAAGCTGGCCAGATGTGGCCAAAATCCCTATGTCTCTAACCACAGGTAGGATGCTAACAGTGGTTGTAACCTTGTCCACGTGCTAAATCTGACTTTCAAATGGGTATAGGGCTGTCCCGGTCCCCAGTCGGACAAGCCTAAACCCAGATGACCGCATGAACACCCAGACAATCAAACACACATATGTGCCAGGATTATAGGCTTTGGAGGTCTGAATATACTTGGAGTGAGTCAACATGTGGCAAGGGTCCAGACCAGTAGGGAATGGTGCATGTGTAGTAGTGCGG
The DNA here is from genome assembly GCF_019279795.1 of Protopterus annectens. Taxonomy (NCBI): domain Eukaryota; kingdom Metazoa; phylum Chordata; order Ceratodontiformes; family Protopteridae; genus Protopterus; species Protopterus annectens. The sequence continues at coordinate 88,642,088 of NC_056726.1, read as the reverse complement.
TTTTCCCAACAGGATAATGGATGCCTGCTGTGTAAGTGAAGTGTTGAGGCCTGTGTTTGGGTAACTATGAACAATGGGTATACATATAAATGAAGCAGAAAACCAATAGTGTAGTGGTTAGAGCATCCAGCTAACAAACAGGCATTCACGGTTCAAGTTACTATAGCATATATCATTTTTCTTGTGGAATTAATGTCACTCTGCTGTAAAGCCGACATTAAAACATGTAAAAGTGAACGTGTGTATTGCATGGCACTATTAACCAGATCCCTTCAATCAAAGTGGTACTGTCATAATGAATAAGGCACAAGTAAGCACAAATAAGAAGCAGTACACATATGTAATGCACAGTAAGCATAGGCGAGTGTGCCTGCGCGGGTGTAAGCAGCGCCCAGCATAGGAAATGTATTTTTGTATGTACAGATTTAATATATATAAATATATATATATATATATATATATATATATATATATATATATATATATATATATATATAAACACACACACATATATATGTGTGTATAGATATATATTTACATACATTAAATATATAACTATATATATATATATATATATATATATATATATATATATATATATATATATGTATGTATCTATGTATAAAGAATGAACGTCATAACAATAAAGCATACAAATGTAAAGTGAATCAAGAACAAATATGGTATTATATAGTGCTGCCAGCGTATGTCATAAAAAGCTGCCCAGGAGTGAGCAGAACACCGCTACTCACACCACAGGCAGGGTTTTACCAATGGGCGTAACATCGTTGAATTGCTAAGTCTACTTTACACACAAATGGAATGTAGTCCATGCTGAGACCACCATAAATTGTAAAGCGCAAATGGTCGTAATCCATAACCCCAGGAAAGGCACATATGTGCAATTATTACATGGCGGGAGAGCCTGTGAATACACGAGGTGGGACGAAATATGTGTAGGGCCCCAAACACTCTGGAGAGGGCAATGTGTAAAGGTGTGTCATGGCTGCGATAACAAGTGGAAAATGGATGTTATGCATGTAAATTCAGCACGAGTGGGGTGGAGGAACTATGGGTATGAAATTATGGATCCAGGCATGCCAGGCTTGGATGGCCCGGTTCTAATGGACCGCTCCGTGGAGGTCAGCTAGTTAGTAATAGGTATATATGCATAAACACATGCAGACAACAATATGTTGAAGTACATTCTCTGTAACACATGCATTCCATTTGTTGACATAAATAATAGGAATGTGCATATGCAAACATTGACAGTAGATGGATTAATAGGCTGTGCAGAAGAGGGACGGGACGAATCACACTGTATCACATTTCAATTGCCATCGATAATCCGTACATGAACATATTGCGACATCTGTCCGCTGTATAATGTGGTAAATACCGATTACAAGATAATTGGAATGAAGTGTCTGTGTCATAATGAATAAGGCACTAGTATGCTGGTGAAGCATATATAAACACCATTGCACATGTGTAAGTGCATATGAGTGGGGAATGTATTGGTTTAACGACACACAGATGTATATCTATACATATATATATATATATATATATATATATATATATATATATATATATATATATATATATATATATATATATATATATATATATATATATATATATATATATATATATACACACACACACACACATATATGTACACATATAAATACATATATATATATATATATATATATATATATATATATGTGTGTGTGTGTGTGTGTGTGTGTGTGTGTGTGTGTGTGCATTTGTGTGCGTAGATATATAGACATATACAGCTATGATAGGAAAAAGTACACAGGAATGACATTTGGTCACAGGCTATGGCAATGGAAGTGAGGAGCCCAGGCAAGACACATGACACACGCAGCATGCCCTTCCACCCCCCCCCTACAGCTGAACAATGGAACTATACACGGAAGCAATGTAAAGTGTCTACTGCTCCCCAGACCACAGGCAGGATACACCTGGGGGGGTACACAGTAAACCCGTGGATTCTCATCATGGAACACAAACTGGAGCTTCCCTTGTGGGACACCCCAAAAATTGGCCAAACCATAGGAATGTGATAGATCATCCAGTTTGTCCACAGTGTATAGAGGCTCGGAATACAAGGGTGGGTAATCCAGATTACTCATGGGCCGAGACAATTGTATGAAATAGGTCCTGTGAAGTGGAGAGTGTGCAGTGTGTAGTGGTGTGTCGAGAACCCGCCAGGTCCCAGAGTAAGGATGGGTGCTGTCGAGAAGATGAGGGTGGGAGAATTATGGGTAGCTACTCATGGGTCTAGGTGTGCAGGTGTTGGCTGATGTTGGCCAATATGGACAGCACTAGCAATGCAAGCGAATGTGTTCACTGGGCAGAGGAATCACCCAACGAGCAGCCACACCCACTGCAAGACCCACTAAAGCAAAGTGTAATCTATATGGCATGGAAAGGAATAACCAGATGTAGACGTATATAAGTAGAGCTATTTGTGTGTATATGTACCCATAGCGAGATAGAGATATGCTTCTCCCTCGCTGTAGTATGAATGTATACATACAGAGAAATAATTCAGATAGATACCCACATATGAATCTATACATATGCAGACAACCATATGTTGTTAGATTTTTTATATATATATATATGTATATATATATATATATATATATATATATATATATATATATATATATATACAAATGTATATATATATATATATATATATATATATATATATATATATATATATATATATATATATATATATATATATAGATATATATATACAGAAAGATATGAATATACATGTATGCATACATATACAGATATATCTGTATATATTAATGTAAATATATATATATATATATATATATATATATATATATATATATATATATATATATATATATATATATATATATATATATATATATATATATATATATATATATATATGTTACAGTAAATATACACATGTATATACCTAGGATATGATACAGCAGTTACAGGTAGCATATGTTCATTTCAGGCATATGTTGGTGGGAGGCCCAGTAAACAAACGTCTACCTCCCACCCCGCCAGCTAGGCCGGTGAGACATACAGACACGCAATAAAGGTAAATACACCACTGCTTCCCCGACCACCGGCAGGAAACTACCAGTGGGAGAGAACTACAAGGTCTACACTTTAAACATGGACAATGATGTCCCTTGTGAGACACCAAAATTTAGTGATTATAGCCAAGCCCTGTAAAGATTGATGCAACCAGGATGTAGCTGTACATGGACCTACAAAACTTACTAGTTTTGCAAGCCTGATAACACATGGGTTGACACAGGAGAGTGGGCAGTATGTAGGGGTGTGTTTATACCCCACCTGCGCCCACAGTAAGGATGAGTGCTGTAGAGGAGTGGCAGGAAGGGGAACTATGGGTATGCAATTATGGGCATAGGCATGCAGGTGTTTGCTGGCAGAGCCGTATTAGGACTGCCCCGTGGATGTAAGTAATATTCCGATGTCGGCAAACCAGACGCCTATACCTCCCAAACCTTAAGAGCAAATCTACTGCATAGTCCGTAAACCATTGGGGGATTGCATAGGGACCATATCATTGAACTGTCCCCGATTACCAGGGACATCCGTGATTATGAATCAGAATCTAACTCAGTCCCAACTAAACCCTCCTAGAACTAGTGATATTAGGAGGAAAGGTGGCGGAATACACTCAGTGAATAATGACAACATGTAAGAGTCATAAACAGCATGTACCTCAGACAATGTGTATGAATACATATGCACTCTGGGTCTGTCAATATGACAGGTTAATAGCACCAAACTTCTAAATGTGTCCCTGAGGTTGTTATGCAGTGTCCCTGATTCAATGTTCATTCTTCCCCATTCGTATGAGAGGTCTGCTAGTGAGAGAAAGCACATTTTCTGCTGACTACCTTAGAAAGATGATGGAATAATAGGGTTGGGGTTGCCACCTGTCCACCTTTGCAAGGGACACTCCCCTTTGGACAGTTGTGTCCTGCAAAATAATTGTAATTATGGCAAATGTCCTGTGATTTAGGACAAAGACTTCCTATATTGTCTGTAGTAGTTGCATAAAACAATTATTTTGTATCTGAAACACCTAAATGTCATAAGAAACAGTATAAGCAACTATAATGCTACAAGAATAACCCCTTATTTAGGCAAAACAGTGAAGTACTCTCCTTTGTACTGGCTGTGGGTATGGTTTGCCCTGCAAAATCTGATGTCTCTACATAAAGGTTCTATAGGTCTGCCACCTTTTCAAATGCCCAAAGTGGGACATGTTCTGTAGAGATGTCAGATTTTCCAGGACAAAACATACCTACAGCCGTGCATAGTACATAATTTTACTTATTTGCACAAATAAAAGCTTATTCTAGTAACATTTGAATTGTTTATGCTACTTCACATAACATATAGAAGTTTCATATATAAAATAACTGTTTTATGCAACTATTAAAGAAATTTAGGATATAATATTGTCCTGTAATCTCAGGACATTTGCTATGTCTTGATTATTTTCGCAGGACACAGCTGCCTAAAGAGGGACTGTCCCTCACAAAGTGGGACAGGTGTTAACCCTAAAGTCCCACCTTGGCCAATTGAAAAGGTGGCAAACCTATACTAGGTATGCAGCAGCATGACTCGGCCGACAGATGTGGTTCCCCAAACCCAATTACTTGTCTGTATTGAACAGTCTCGGTTCCCATGTATCAGCCAGATGTGAACAAATTGTATGAGGAACACACAAATAATATGATTAATGCACTGGACAGGCCGCTGATTCCGTACAGTTGAATGCCATGCCGTCGCCTAATGGGCAGCCATTCCCGATACTGTAGTCATGTAGTCCGATGTAATAGGCATCACAAGGTAATATTGTGGTCCTCGCTCCCACCCAGGGGTGTGAGTGTCAGATGCAAGCACCAATGTTGGTGCATTTGCAAGTGCTGGAGTGAGCGGGTGTAAGCGTGTTTGACTACCAGTATGCAAGTATTGCACTGGTAAAGCAATGTAGAGGATAACCGAGTGTAAGAATCTATAACCAGAGGTCGGCAGTGTTTAATCCTGCGCAAACCCAAGCATACCTGCTCCCAACTGCTTTAATGTGCCTTACTCCCTCCGTATCCAATGACCTTGTTCTGCCCTGCAACCAAATAAACATCCTCTGCAAGGGTCGGAACCAGGACCCTGCACACACAGCTAATGTGAATTACCAATACGCCATGGCAGATATACAGACAACGGACAGTACCACAAACATATCATACAGCGTAGTCATTCAACAGTATAGGAATGTATCCCATCATGTAGATGTACATGTGAGTGTTTATGTTCAGCATACAGGTACATACATATATAGAGATCTATCAGGAACATACCATGTGGCAATAAAGCATTACAAATGAATGAAATGGTTAACACCAGCGACATCTGTATTATGTAGTGGTGTTGTTCTATGTGATCTCAAGAATCCCTCAGACAGACATGTGTCATTCATACACGCAAATAGTTGTACATTGGCCATATATACATCACTCTTTGCATGTAATGTACATAAAAACAACAGTACCTGTCTAATCATTATGTGTGAACAGTACTCTTGCAATGTGCTGTGTGCAACATCATCATCATGATAAAGGTAAATGGGGTAACCATAGAGGGACCGGTTGAGTTGTGTGTACAATGGGACCATCCTCATCACATGTACCTGGACCATTTAGGAGTGATGTGCATACCAGGATCGTGTGCCTGAGGGACAGGGGTGAGGATAACAGGATAACAGTATGTTGTGATGCATATTACAAGGGTTACATGTGTCCAGTGGGCACGTGTGTGAAATGGACAGCTATAAATAGTGCAGATGTTGTCCTAGGAGCCGATTGGACTTATGTTTCCGTAGGTGAGGGTCGGATGTAGAGGAAGGAGTGTAGGTATGGCCGTGGAGGATAGGTAGGGTAGGATCATAGAAAAGACAGCATACAGGGTTGGTATATGATACATGTGGGGGGATATACCCCAGACGGGGATGGGTGTTCGGCATTCACAAGCCCATGGGAACAGTGGGATGGAGGTCCCCAGCCATGGGCAACCGGCACTGCACCTAAACAGCTGCAAAGGAAGCAGTGCTAGGGGCTGTCCAGGATGGGCAGAATCACCCTGTAAATGTGACACTCTGCCCTTGAGCTTGTGATCTGGCTTTGGAACCCCTTAGTGAGCCACCAACGCAGCATGTCCGGGACCGCATGATAGCAGACACGTACCTGTCTGGTCCTGCTCCCAGGGGGGACATGCTCCATCCTCAGTTGTGGTACCACCAGAAGGTGGTGCAGAGAGAACAGAGGTTGATGTCCAAGGCTGGGCCCCAGATGTGCTAGTGCCCGGTGCCATGGTCAGCTGAAGTGGGACAGGAGGTTCTGCTGGGACCTCACAACCCATTCAGCCTATGGTGTTGCAGTTTAAACCCACATATGGCTTAGTGATAGACAGCAGCATACAGGATTACCTACAACAGTATGCATAGATATCACCATCAACCCAACACAGCAGATGGTATACATTTGCAGAGGGAGCACAACACATGCATATATACTGCATGCTATCTGTATAATGTGTAGTAGATGTGTGACCGCAGCTATGAACAGTTGCCCATTATTGGCTTGTCACTGGGAACCCCAGATAATGTCTGTCATACCACTGCTTCATGTGACACATGTCCAGTCAGGAATGAGATGGCATTAACACATCCCTATCATCATGTACTGTCTGCAATTCTCACACTATGCTTCTGCTGTGCACAGATGTGTGTTCAGTGTGTATCATAGGAAACAAATGGTTGCACACACTGACCAATTCACAGATGGCCCTACAGATGGGGGTCCTTCACGAACAGAGTACTGTCATGTCTGTATTAAAACATGCAAAATAGCCATTACCACACACATGTTATATAGGCAGTAGTCTCAATGCAGCATAGCTACACTTACATGCTGTAGTCATGTGTGGCACATCACCCTGCTGTCTTTAGGCTATTTCCCACTGTGTATAATGTTTGAGGTACATCCAGATATCATCTGTGATTCTGTGTCAGAACACCACATCCAGGTACCACTCACAGCAACTGTCATGGCCAAATACCAACATGTGTTCCCTAGATAGTGTACTGTGTTTGTTATGCAAATGGCTATGGGAACACCAGCACAGCTGTTTCACATGCAGTCAGCTAGAGGAGGACTGCAACAGGGGCAGAGGCCATCACCTGATTATGTCCATCACTTACAATATACATGTTGCTGCTGAGCAGGTGTACACCTTCACATCCACCAGAGAGTGTGTGGGTGGGACAGGCAAAGTTCACCAGGGAAGGGCTTGCAGACTTAACTCTAAGCATCGTCTGCCACATGTCTAACAGTACAGGGGTCAAACCCCTGACTGACTAGTCATTACTATTACATGTGCATGACGTTACTACATGTGCCACAAAGGTGACATGTTCTTGTGCTGTAAGAACATATATGTGTGCAGGTGAGTGACATCTGCAAGAGATATAGTAGACATACATTAGGTGTGGCACACATGGCTGTCCATGTGAACGGGTGCCATTGTCACCACAACCACACTCTCTAATGGACATGCATTGACACTCTTTGCCATGGCCACAAATACAGAACTTAACTACTTAGTTTGCCACACTGCAGTAATGCACAGGACATATCTGGAGGTTCTATAGGCTAGGGCATTTGAAAGTGTTTGACATCTGTTGGTATGTCAATGAGGGTTATACTGGGAGTGACTGCGGTTGGGAGCATCATAACCCACACACAGACACAAGGTGCTAGTACTGACATGCATGTATGCATTGCTTCATGGGTGTGTAGTAGTTGGCTGTGCTAGATGGCTGTTCAAGGCTGGATGAGGGGTAATCCTTGGCATCACGTCACCTGACAATGGTGTGCAGTGCAGGGTGTAGTGCCTGCAATGTCCCACACAGATGGTTACTGCATGATCTACCCTGACATCCTGTTTACCAATGTGTATGGCTATAGCTTTGCAATGCATGCCATGCCTGTGTTTGATAGTCCTTCACATGGACATTGCCTGGGATGTGCATGTCCCACAATACTGTAAAGTGACATGTACAGGTGTATCTGTTTTGGCAGGCACATGTTGTGTACACAGATTGTTATCCCCGGATATGCCAATACTGGCCTGGTGTGGCAAAACCTGCTTATAATGAGTAGGTCGACCCTGCACTTGCATTGATAGTATGATACAGGTATTCCCTGGTGTCACTGGCATTGGTCCATACAGGGCACATGTGTATGGCATTGTATGGCCTCTGTGGATGACATTTGATGGCACCACATATGTTGCAGGCATCCAGTGGGGAACATAGTGAAGGCACAATGTATATTAATATGTGCCTATTGTACTGCTGTATAGGGTGTCATGTCCTCTGCAGGCCACTGCATTCACACCACACCTACTATCTGTCATCAATGTGCATGGTACTAGCAACACAGCGGGATATCCTAGGCAACTGCATTTGTGCATGGCAAATGGGTGCAGGACATATACCGGGTACTGGTAGGGTTGCATATGTTGTTCACCAGGCCTTTTGTCAGATGTAAGGGCATGGCTTGCCAACACAGTCCCATGGCTGACTGACAGCTGCACTCCTCTTGAGGTGGCCAATGTGTCATAAGACGGACACCATATAGGAAAACTACAAAATCCGCTCCCCAACATGTCCATTGGTAAGACACTCACAGCCACCTCTACACAGGCTCTGACAGACAAATACACACTTGCCATGTCCTGTATATGAACCACTACCTACCGTATCACACTGCAGCAATATGCTTTTAGGGCACATGCTACGGCAAATACTGGGTTACAGCACATTTACAGGTGTAGACCTAGGTGGGTGACAACAGCAGGATTGACAAAGGTGGTCATGTGATTTGTACAGAGAGTGCATACTCTACAAAGCACTGGGCTTGTCTCACACAGGCTGACACACACACACACACACACACACACACACACACACACACACACACACACACACACACATACCTGGCATGTCTGGGATTAGAACACCGACCTAACTACATTATTACACTACAGCATTGCACAGTTAGGGAACGCGCTACCCAAATTTCTGGTTTACAGTTCTCCCAGAGGTGTATTTTTAGGTGGGTGACATCATCAGCCATGCCAAAGGTGGGAGGTGGGTATAGGAATCATATGGAGTGTGAGCAGTCTAAAGCATTATTCAGTCTTCAGGCAGATGGGGACAAACACATACACACACACACTTAGCAAGTCTGGGATTAGAACACCGACCTAATTACTTTATTACACTACAGCATTACGCAGTTACAGAATTTGCTACCAAGATTACTGGGACACAGCTCTCCCAGTGGTGTATTTCTAGGTGGGTGACATCATCAACCTTGCCAAAGTTGGGTATAGAAATTATATGGAGTGTGAGCAGTCTAAAAGCATTATTCAGTCCTCAGGCAGATGGGGACACACATTCACACACACACACACACACACACACACACACACACACACACACACACACACACACACCAGTGGTGGGAATGGAACACCTGTCTATCTACATTTCACTATTACAATACTACATAGTTACGAGTCACGCCACACAGACTACACATGTCAAGGCTGTCATTATGACCTTCTAGGAATGCGGACATCAACAGGGATGCTGGCAGTTAGGATGTACATACCTGTGAACCTGTGTGTTTAAAGTAGGAATCCATCCTGTCCTGGAGTATGCCTATCTGTGGAATGGACTACTGTCACTATACAGGGTTACAATGGCCATGCCCATACACATAGAGGCACAAAACAGACACAAGGTGTCACTGGGCATGCTCACACACTTAGTAGCACAGGGCTGTTTGGAATGCACTATGTGTCCATCTACACAAGGTTATACTGGGCATGCTCATACACTTAGTAGCACAGGGCTGTCTGGGATGCACTCTGATTCTAAACACAGAAGGACACAGTGGCCATGCTATTACAGTTATACGTAAAGAACACATTGTAATGGACTCTGGTGTTAGTAGTTGTCATTGTTAGCAGAAACGCTGCTCTACATATATCTGACACCGATCTTATACACAATGCCTGCTGCTGTCCATCACCTTAGATGTACCATCCTATACCAAGCACTATACCACCATTTGCAGTTATGTCTTGCTAGGAGTGGCAACTGCTTGACCAACACAATGAGACTTGCTAGGAGTGGCAACTTCTTGACCAACACAATGAGCCAATGTCCTGCTGTAATTACGAGGTTATCCAGTGTTTGTCATTCTGGGATGACATGACTGACAGTAGACAGGCCTTTGACACATATCACATGCATCCATGACTTCAGGGAGTGGAGATAATAGCCAAGTCACATTTGCCCATATAGTGCCATTCCAAGTCAAATGTCCTAAACACAGGATAACACCCTGACACCTACAGGACAACTGCATTATATGCTTATGCTAACCAGTGCTAGATATGTAGCATCCATAATCACAGTTGCTCACTGTAGATCCAACAATGGGGAGTACTGACATCTGTGCAGTGAGGAACACCTGGCTGAAGGCCCGGTAGTGCACAATAACACTACCACCATATAACTCAGAACCAGACATGTGGGCCATAACACAGGTATGGACCACTCCAGGTGATGGTGTCCCCACATACATAGAAGCCACTCACATGTACTGACCGGTACTCCCAATAAAGACATCACAGATGAGTCATATGCAGGACACAGTGTTAAATGCTGCATTCTAGGATGTAAACATCAAACACCACCATGCCCACGGACCACCAACACACATCCATACATGTTGTAGGACATATAAGAATACACCACCATGTGACCCTTGACCAGTGGACTGTACCAAGCTCTACATCAACTGTAGAGAGTACCCATGTACTGACACGTTTGCATCATGTGTTATGCAATGCAATGATACTACTGTCTGTAACCAGATCAGCTGTACACATACCAGGGGCCCTCGGTTATTTACAGCATTAGCAGATGACTGTTTCTGTACACCAGTAAACACCCTCATGTTTGAATATGACATACATGTACCTGCCCTGGATATGTACATGCCACACACACACAACATACATGTAAATAGCATAGCTGTTGTTGTCCTTTGTGCAGACAGGTGGCTACAGCCATTACACACATGCACATGGAATGTAGGTCCATGGCTGCTGAATGCGAACAGTACATAAGGTGTGATAGCAATGCTGACAGAGTTAACATTCCCTCTGTACCGGTCACTCATTACACCTATTATATCATACAACAGTCCATGTATCATGTATGTCATTACACACGTCCACCAGTTGCAATGCCTACAAACATGCCCAAATGACAGGAGTGTAGGACCTACGCACATGTACATGTAGTGGTATGCATTCAAATACCATGCCTGTGCAGTTGCTGATGTATGTAGGTGATGTGTATCTTAGTACATCATGCAGTTGCAATGCAGCCTCAGCATTGCCAACTGTATATGGTGATATGCTGAATGCATGGAAAGATGTACCTCAGATATGTACAGATGTGTGGAAATAAATAAGTGGTGGGGCATCTTTGCAGATGGATGTTTACAGATGACAGCTCACAGGTGTGTCACAAGCGGTCCTACAATAACCTGTGTAACCAGTAAGCAATGGTTTAGTTAATTGAAGGGCATAACACACAACATAGACAGCAGTCAGGGTGACACTGAAGGTAAATCACTTGACACCTGTAACAGTTAAGACCTCCATGTGCATATATCAGCACTGTTGCCAAAGGAAGCATCAGTATACTTTGTAACGCGTGGAATACTGCTGTAAGTCTGTCATACATATCATGAGCTAGGCAGGTGTTTGATTCACAGTACTGGCATGTGTGTTTCCGTGTGTGTCCATATATGTCATGTATGGTAGGGAATACATCTCAATTGTTACTCTCCTGTACACTAGTGTAGACATCTGTACAGACTGCAATGTAGAAAGCAGGACATAGGCAGGGGCGTGTATCTCACACATGTGAGGTATTTGTATGTGTCATAGGTGTATTCAATAGTGAATGCCACAGTGTGTGTGTGTGTGTGTGTGTGTGTGTGTGTGTGTGTGTGTGTGTGTGTGTGTGTGTTAGTGTGTGTGTGTTGGCTGTCTGGTCCCTGAAATGAGGATGTATGTTACCATACTGAACTGATAAGACCCCTCCCCCCCATCCAGGCGATGCAATCTACTATCCGTGTTGATGTCCCCGATCTTAGGCCATACTGACTACCTGTACATGTGCATTCTCTGTGGTGCGTCATGCAGGTGCACAGTTCTGTAATGATGATTTGCACATAGGCAGGGGGTCCTCACATCAACAGTAGCAACTGTGTGTGTGTGTGTGTGTGTGTGTGTGTGTGTGTGTGTGTGTGTGTGTTATTGTGTCATTGAATCCGTGTGTGTGTGGGTGTGTTACTGTGTCACTAAATACATGTGTGTCAATACCTGAGTGTGTGGGTGCAGTTGAGTGTTGGCATCCTATCATGGGAACGTGTATTACTGGTTCTCAATGAGGCATCACACTTCCCACTGGCTTCAAGCCTTGTAATAAGCTAGACCACTCTCTTACCTCACCACTCCATGTAACTTTACCTGTGATGTCACCCAGTATGGATGTCACGTCTGTAGCCATGGTAGCTTAATACACAGCTTTCATGCTTTTGGATCAGTAGACGTGTTTGGAATGTGGGTCATTCTCACTGTGATGTGGCAGCTACAAGGCTCATGCTGGTATATTCATACATACCAGTGAGTAGTCCACATTGACATATGGGACACTAACTGCAAACACTGACATCCACTGGCACGTGCAATTAGACCTGAAGGAGGAAAGCAGAACATCATCACCAACATGCAGTTACTGTTGTTACACAAGACACATACTGTTAACAGTATGAAATGCATTGTACACCTATAGTACATGGTAGGTCTGCTGCCTGTCAACAGTGCTCAACGACTGTAAATTACACTTATCTTCCATGTCTGTTCACCCTGTGCATCAGACCATATGAGCATGTCCCTGCACCGATGGTGTGGATGTCAGGAATGCGGTACAGGCATCATCATATGCACAGGGTGATAATCTTTGCCAGAGGCCTAGGCTGCACCATTGGATGACATCATGTGTGTGGGTTAGGGCCTTTTATCTAATTGGGCATGTGTGGATGTTATGCAAGTGTGTCTTACGGTGCCCTACATATGTTTCCGGTGTATGCGTGTATGTATGCACACAGTTCTGGCATGTTTCTGGCCTACACAGGGGTATTATTGACAGCTGCAGACTGTACAGGTCAGGTTTTACAGTTCACGATGTCCGGCCATGGACATGTGACCTGTGCCTGCCAGGGGTTGCATGGGCACTACCAGGCAGAGGTGCAGATTGGGTACTGTCTGATGACACTTGTCCACTGGAACCATGTCCCTGTTGGGACCATCCAGGGCCACGTGCACATGGCCTGCTGTGTTTTGGTGTAGACAGCACAGCACCAGCTGCACTGCTGCTGCTACCACTACTATGGGAGCGGACATGTGAGGTAGCTCATTCACGTAGACCTGAAACAGGTGATGTAGCAGGCCTACATACATGTGACCGATGCCTCACTCCTACTGGGTGTTCCAACACAGACAGCTCACACTCGCGGATTGTCATGCCATGGTCAAGGACTCCAACCATGTCACCCAATCATTTATCCAAAGCTACAACAATATGCTGTTGAGCATTTACCATTGCCTGGATGTTGTTGTTTAAAGAATGGACAGCAGCCCTCTGAAGCCTCTGGTCTTCTCTGTTGTGCCATTCAGCACGTGCCTGTGCCTCCATTACAGCTTGAAACATGAGTCTGGTGACACCAGCTGCTGCGCTTTGTCTTGCAGGGGCATGTTGGCCAGAGGACCTCCTACGAGCAGCACTGGCCACGTGCCTGTGTAGGGCATCACCAGTCAGTTTTCTGACACCATAGTGTGCAGCACACCTTCCATAGCCCCCACACTTTCCTGTTCCAAGCTACCACATGCCAACTGTCCATCCTCTATGGCCACTGGTGATGGGGTATGTGTAGACATGGGATCTGTGTGCGGGGATGAGGGAGATATAGGAGGAATGGCAGCCAATGGCACAGATTCAGCCCCTGACAACCCTGCCTGTGCCTCAATCATACGTTCATCATCACTGCTAGAATCTGTGGGGACACTAACATCAGATGGACCGCAGGAGGGCAATGCACCTACATCACCTGTGAGGGACAGACAAGAACTGTACATTACAATCTCTACAATAGACACAGACACACACACACACACACACACACACACACACACACACACACACACACACAGACACACACGCTATGGCACCCAACATGCATGTGATATGACAGAAGGCATGCAGCATGCATGTGATACGGCAGACGTCATGCAGCGCAGATGATAATAGTGGTAGTTATCATACAACCCTGGGTTGCACACAATAGCATGCATGTGTCATAGCAGAAGGCATGTAAATTACACAATCATAGTAGTAGTTAGCATACATCCCTGTGTTACACCATGTAGACCAGCACAGGTTAACAGTACACCTGTCTGATGTGTGGCATATGACCTTAACAATCACATGTAGTATGACATCTGATCTGCTGATGTGTGCAATGACATGCATACATGTTTAACACAATGGTGTCCTGTCAAATATACAGTGTGGTAATGGTGTCCCAATGCAGTGTTGTCTGTCCGCCCTACAGATATACTGCATATTTAGCTGATGTGCATGGCCATTGCAGGGAATCATGAGGTGTCTCTACTGCTATACAGTGTGAGTTACAGACACAGTTCATAGCCATGACTGTGTTCAGATACAATACATATATACTGTGGAATGTGACCCACATCACTGAGGTGTATACACACTAAATCATGATGTGGAATGTGTGACACAGGTCACTGAAGGGTATACAGATGACACCCCTGCACATCTGCAACCATATTGCTGCTGCCTGGCAACTATAGCCAGACATGGCAAAGTTGGCAGTACACCATGTCCCACATGACATATGTGTAACACACACAAACA
This sequence comes from Protopterus annectens, assembly GCF_019279795.1. NCBI lineage: Eukaryota > Metazoa > Chordata > Ceratodontiformes > Protopteridae > Protopterus > Protopterus annectens. The sequence goes on along the minus strand of NC_056726.1, from coordinate 88,626,862 downwards.
CACACACACACACACACACACACACACACACACACACACACACACACACAAACATGAGGAGCAAGGATGACATTGATGTCCGATACCAGCAAGGGGAATGTACTGCATCTATGGACTGATGTGGATACTGTACAGGTCACTGCTGTCATGTCATGACACACTCAAGATGTTCAATACATCTTATGTGGTGGATTGATGTCACACCTACACAAGATGTGCACAGGCCTGTGGGATGTCTAGTGTTCCACATCTGCAATATAACCATAACACAAAGGCCATTGTTGGACCATGTGTAGCCATTGTACAACAGGGTGTACACACAAGCACATCACGTCTACTAAGTGTGTTGCTTCATGTCTCCGGCCATCCTCCATGGCCATGTATGTACATGTGTTGGCCAAATTATTGTGACAGGCATCTATTTCACGTCTGTGTTGTCCCATATGACATACACCCATAGATGTCATATGCTCCACTGATGACAGGGTTATGCAGACAAAGGGTGGTATGTTTGGTAGGTGGGATATGTTTTTCAGGACAGTTAGGCAGTGTTGCAGCCAGGCCACTAGATGTCATGGGCATGTCAATATAGCACATCACATTGTGTGACATTCATAGCAGGGCTATGATCCACACCAGTGAATCCTGTGGGCTGTCCATACTCCAGCTCACTGTGTATTACTGTTTGTATTCCCCACATGTGTTGTTCTGATCTGTAGTACATGTCCCTACAGTGAACAGCACCTCCACCATTGTATGCGCAGCTGTCCACACATCTGGCAATGACAGTTTTTGAGGATTCATGTCGGTGATTCACATAGTTTGCAAGTGTTGCACATGGGTAGCCATTGTGATGCATTGCAAGTCCGACCTGTATATTGTGACAGGACCATACATTATGTGTACATGTGGTAAATGGCCACATGGCAGATAGATCTGTGCATTAAGATGCCTGATAAATAATAACAGTCTCACCTGCAATGGGCCGTTGTCACAGTAGAATGCCAGAGGTACCTAATAGAAGTAACACAGCAGTATGAGCATTATCCACGCCTGTATGATAGCTACAGGGTGCAATGTGCATGTTAACACATACACCAGTACATCAGACTATACTATGGTGTATGCACGTGTGCATACACAGAGTAGCATACTATAGTATGTGGCATGTGTGTATACATGCCTTGCATATGATGTTACATTACATATCTTACAATGACACATGCAACTATATGAAATATAGTTGTTATAGGTGCAGTAGTGACTTACCAAGCAACTACAGAGTTGGTGGTTGAGAGACACCCACCTCCATAATATCGGCTAAGGCTTGTGGATGTTGTTCTGCAGGTGTCCCCAGGTTGGTCAGTAGCTCCTCTGTACATGTGAGTGGGAGCTGGGTTGGTGGTCCACCAACTGTTGCACCTTGTTCCCTGGCGATTGCATTTGCACGCTGTTTTACCTGTCTAATGAGGTCTGTACAGAGTCTATGCACCTGCTGGTATGTGCGGTTGTGGCCACCCACATCATTAACCCTCCTGTGAAGTTCCATCCACAGGGCATCCCGCTGCTGTGCATCCTGTGGCACATGGCTGAACAGGATATCGTGATTGTCATGTAGGTATGAGAAGAGGGCCTCATCCTACAAGTGGGTATAAGGGGGTAGCCTTGCATGTGGCATACCTGGAAGACATAATGATGGAGACAGGTCACAGTAACTCATAGAGACATACAGAGCTACAGCTGAACATACACGTGTATCGCATTTATTACGATTAAATAGTTGTCTTTGCAAATCTACATGACACTGACACCACTGACGTCTGTGTCACACACATGTGACACTCAATAGTGAGTGGATATTATTACCATATATGTGTGTGTGTCACCTGATTACATTGCTCATACTCCATGTGGATGCTGTCTTGATGTGGGTATGTCTGTTTGCCTGTACTGGTGTTCCTACCTATCAGCACATGGCTGGATGTGTCCACACATTAATGCAGTTGACCTTGATGCTGTGTATATGTCACATATAAAGACTTACACTGCCTTAACGGACATGACTTGTGACCCTGCAGACTTGCTCATGGAAGGTTTTACATGTATGTGTTCTGCCATATACATCTACATGGCACTGTACAGCAATTCAACATCCTGCCATGTATCACCTGTGTTACACATGTGATACACATAGGACACTGGCTAGCCAGATGGTATTTGCAGGGATGGATATCAACTATAGCATGTACAGTCAAAGTCAACTAGTAGGCTATATGCCCTGGGCCATTTATGACTCTAGGATGAAAGGTTACCTAGCTGTAGCCGACAGGTGGGACTCTGGGGCCAGGTGGAGCAGTGCCACATAACTGATACACAGGGTTAATGATACATTTACCATGGGGTCATCACACCATGTTTGAGAGGGGGGCGATGTGCAGCTTTGCTGAACAGGAATGCATAGTATGGCAGGACTATGTAAAGTGTATGGAACAATGATCTGTCCAGCATGTGGTGATCCTAGTACTAGGAAGGTGGATGTCCATGAAGTATGTGTTTGAGATCAGGATGTGTACGTGTAGCATGTCCAACATCACTGGGTTAGACATGGATTTATTCTGGGTATGCATCATGTTACATAGTGGAGATGGGGAATGGGAAGGCTGGTGTAGGCCATCCGAACATGGCCAATACCCCTTAAAGTAAATATCTGACCTGATATGGGTCACTTGAGTGTTGTGTATGGCTGGACAATGATCTTTTTATTCATGGATGGCACCATGTCATGATTAGGGTTGCCACATACGACTACCTGACAGGTGTGGTGATGTACCTATCACAGGAAAGACAACTGCCCAGCTGCATCCCTTACACACAGTGTCCATTATGTTGACCACTGCTTAGGTGGTAGCTCATGGGTACAGGGTTATTAACATAAGGGTGACAATGCAATATGTAGCTGTCAGATTGTGACCATATGGCACACACACCTCACCCACAAAGCCCCTTCTGTATGTTCTCCACAACACTCTGAGTTGGCTACTGCTCCTAGGTCATAGTCATTCACATACTTCAATAGGCAGATGCCTTCTGTTAGTCTGTGTGGTATGGACTACACTGAGGGGGAGAACAATTAATTAACCCTGTCTTACTGTAGCTGGCACTGTTGTGATGTGCACGTATTATTCAGACACCTTCTGTAGTGTTGGTTCTGCCAGCAGTCCCATTGCAAAACACTCCTGTGACATAGGAATGTATATCTAGTATACTGAGTGTAGGTGGAACACAGTATGGGTGATGATGTTCTATGACCTAGCAAGGTTATGATATTCAGTGTGAAATCAACCTTACTGTCATCTACATCTGTACTGCTGACATCAAATAATTTGATCAAAGTTCATGGCCTTTCAGACCAGACTCAGCAGGGTAGAAGTGCAGTACTTCCCATTATCAGTGGTGTCTCCCCCTTTGTGGGTTGGGATATGTATTGGTGTGCACCATACAGTGTGTACACAGCCTGACATGAAGCTATGTTTTACATGATGTGTATGTGGAGAGCAACTTGTTTTGCCATATGTGTATGATACAACCTGGGATGTGGACAGGTCCCATGCAGCCTGAGTGCAGCTTGTACATGCATAGTTGTGGGTACAGGGGCTCTCTGGTGTACATGGATATATGATTGTGTACCTGTTGTGGGGGGACAGTGTGTTTATGTTATCCAAGACCTTATCTGGATTGCTTATTTATACTCAGCACTTGTTCAGAACTTGTAAGCACTACGTAAGCTACTGATTACTATAGCACTCAATCTTCCTCATTACGTAGAGGTAAACAGGTTTTGTACATACTTTTCTCACTTGCTTAGAGTAAAATAGCTCTTGTACTCACTTTCTTCACTTATCTAGGGGAAATTAGTTTTATATTCAGGCATGTCCAAGGGTCAGCTGCCAGTGTTCTCTCCTGTCTATCTGATGAATCTGGACATCTTGAGGCAATGTAGCCATTGAGTCATGTACACAGACAACCCTCTCCACCTACCACCCAACACTACAACCTGTGAAAGATGCACTTATCTAGCCAAACTGGAGGTAAAGCTCTCTCCAACCAAGACTGACCCTGACAGTCATGTGGAGAAGGTAAACATTCGCACCACACCACACTCTTCACATAGTCTCACTGAATCTACCCCACCATTAACTGGGAAACCTACTCATGTACCAACTCATTAGCTCAACACCTTCTGGAATTCATAAACACCAATGGCCTGGACTCAACTTATCCACACACCCACCAGGGGCAACAATATAATAGACCTAGGCATTACCAACATGAGTGACCGGTGTTCCACACATGAAGTCAACTCCTCGTTGGTCCGATCGGACCATAAGCTGAACATCCTTCATATCCACATCCTGCCTCCACCCCCATCAAGGGAACCACAGTATAATATGTCTACAAAGCCAACTTCATGCTTCCTAAGACAGATGTGGTGAACTTCATGACACCCATGCAGATGGACAATACAGTTATAACTGCTGAATCCTACACAAATGCACTCTATAAGCACTTACACAAGTGCATGGATCATGCTATCTCAAACAGAACCAAGATGCTATACTCCTAATTAAGGAAGCCAATCTGGTGGACCCCTGCCATAAACAAACTGTATGTAACAGAAGGAAGACACTGTTGCAAAAGAGAGTACAATCCCATGCCTGGAGGAGCTCCCTGGTCAGCCTCAGTAAGAAGGTGAGATCCCTTATAAGATCCTCCAAAGCTAGCTACTGAAACAAAACTGCCACTAATTCCAATGACAACCACAAAGCATTCTATAGCTATGTCAAATATCTTGATGTCAACACCCAGATCTGCTCTGAGTTACAGCAAAAAGGCATGAACATTACAGAACCAACTGATATTGCCAACATCCTGGCAGATAGGTTTAGTGCTACCTTTCTCCCCTCTCACCCCCTAAAGGGCCCATATCTATACAGGAAGAGTGCAGAGTCCCTGTAATCAGAACTACGCAGGTAAAAGCTGCACACTCTAAAGCCAATATCACAGCATCCATGGGATGGGACAACATCCCAGGCTGCGTTTTACACGAACTTCAGAACGTACTGGCTCCCCACCTATGCACCATGTTCAATAATAGCCTCTCATTGGGCTTTGTGCCCCCTGAATGGCACACAGCAACAGTTATCCCACTTCACAAATGTGGCGCCACAGTGGACCATGGGACCTATTGCCCTATAGGCCTGACTAGCCTGGTCTGCAAGGCTATGGAGCACATCATCATGGATCTCAGTTACAGAGATTGGGTATCTCCAAACCTTTGACCCCTCCCAGTTTGGCTTTGTAAAGGGCAGACCATGCCTCCTAAACCTGGTGGACTTCTTAGAGACAGTTACCAAGGCATTAGATGAGGGTAAGGAGGTCCACACAGCCTACCTTGATCTCTCAAAGGCTTTAAACACCATTCCCCATTCTGGTATTATCGACATACCCATCCCCCTGAACATTAACCCCCATGTCATGTGATGGTTTTCAAAGTGGTTCATGGACAGAACCCACACAGTGGGAGTTGCATACCCTAGGTCTGACTGTATACCAGTTACAAGTGACGTCCCCCAGGACTCAGTCCTAAGACCCCTCATGTTTGGTATATACTTCTCTGATGTACAGGCAAGCACAGGAGGGCTTTGGCTGAAAAGGTTTGCAGATGACTGCAAATTAGGGGCCATAATTGTTTCCCCAGCTGATACAGACATACTCCGGATGGGACGCACTGAGACAGATACCTGGTGTCAATATCATGGCCTCAAGCTGAATGCCAAAAAGTGCATAGTCATCCCCTTTGGATATAACTAATTACCTGTGGACTACCACATAGGTGCTAGTCCCCTACATACAGAAAAGGTAATAAGGGATCTGGGAACCCAAGTAGATAGCAATCTCTCCTTCGATACCCATAATGACAAGGTGGTTAGAATATCCTTCTACGTGAACCCCCTTAATCTCTAATGGGTTCGCATCCAGTACAAAGGAGGCCATTGTGCCTCTCTACTCATGACTTATTAGACCCATTAAAGGATACAACACCCCATTTGAGATGTACATTACAAGACAACTGCAACAGCTTGGAAGACCACAACAGTACCACACCAAGAGGATTACTGACCTCAAACAGATGACCTATGCAGCCCAACCTAAGAAACTCCAGCTGTACTCAGTTGCATACCGCATACTCACAGGTGATCTCTGCTTGACATACCAGGCCCATGTCCAAACCAGTATTGCTGGATATGATCCACCTAAACCGAAGCCTCTGAGAGCCACATGCTCTGGGGATATACATCTAACCACAACGATGACTAGGACGTGCTGGATGGATAGATTCCTGACCCGGAGACTCCACATGCTTTGGAACATGATTCCAATGTACATCAGGCAGGGCCCCTCGCTAGCACTCTTCAAGGGAAACCTTGACGGGTGGATGGGAGACAGACATGTACCCCAGGGATCACTGCAGTGGCTCTGCTAGACAGAGGCACAGGGAACTAATGGTTCTGCCATTCAGAGGCACAGGGAACTAACCTAAGGGGGTGGCGGAAGCCAACACACTCTAGCTAGGCTTATAAATACCCTTGGGCAGACAGCCTAGTACCTACCTTTGCATTTATTACATGTCTTATGTGCATGGATAGTTAACTAGCTCTTCCATTTTACTTTGCTATCTTGCTGATAAACTGTTGGGTGACTACAAGTCATATGTATCCTGTTATTGTGTATTGTAAATGTCAATAGACATAACTAATGTTTGCCTAACATAACAGTAATGCTATGTAACTTGTAATACATATCTGCCTACAATACTGTACATTACACAGTTATTGGCACAATATCCCAGAATGCAAAGCATAATTGCACAGTGGGCCAACCTTCGACATGTTATTCTCAGTAATACACCCATACATATGCCTACTGTTACAATATATCAACATATACTATCCCCTGTTATAGCACATACTTGTTGGACCAGCCCTGCCACTGACAGCAGCTGGTGAGGAATATTTGGGTTCAAAGCCCTTATATAGCATCCTTTGTGGTGTATGTGGTGTTTGCCTTGTGACCTACAGCAGTACACACATAAATACTACAAGCGTTACTATGCTCAACAATACATCACTACAAGATAACTGTTTCCACTATATGGATTGCGTACACTTTAAATATTACAGAATAGGTACTACATACACAGACATACTGAGTGTTCTACATACCTTATTAGTAACCCGAGGTGTCATTGACTGTAAATTCAATCCTTTTCAGTTTGTGTTTCAATCTTCTTTGTAACGTTCTGCTGGTATATACAGATGGTTTGAATGTGTGATAAGCCATCCTTTTATAGTTAAATATCGGTAACGTGCTATCCTGACCACCAATTAGTGTTCCAAAGTAGTTAATTAGATGCACATCAGCTGTGCAGCTACTCCATTAGCCAATACCACAGCAATAGTGGTGTATAACTGACTACTCCACTTGGGCACTGTCCGTTTGCCTTACTTTTGAGGAAGATGGCCTGGATGTGTTGTTTGTGATGTATTTCAACAGCTATATGGAGACAGACAGAGATATATTAGCTTCATGACTCCCGTGGATTGTGTGTAATGGCTAGAAGATGTTGTTCTACATGTGAGTACAGATGTTATATTTCAGATCATTGCTACTTATGCAGGGTTTGTTTGTACCTGATACTTCTGCAAATGTTTCAGTCTGGCAAGGATGTTTGGGCAGCTCAAGGCTGTATGGCTATGCATGAACTGTTAGGTAGTTTACAGTGTGCTCACCAGACATCCTTGGTTTGGTGTACATGTGTATCATACTGTGCTGTTAATCAGTAATTGGTAACACTTCCTGGTGTACACGCAACCCCCTGAAACGTGATTAGTGCAAACAAACCCAGTAACATCAGCAGCTGTTTCATTGTATAACAGCAACTATTTCACATAGGGCCTTGTTAGTGTGTCTCTGACAAGGTATGTTAAGGCTTCTGCAGATGTCGTACAGTGAGTGAATGATTTTTGAAGTTATTACAATTTGTATTGTATATTGTTTGGGTGTGGGAGTGATGCTGGTGGGTGTACATAGCAGATGCAGGTGTGTAGGAACTGCATTTATACATAATCAATATGTGCGTGAGGGTTACTTACCTATTTGAACACCTATCCTTTAGTGGATTAATACTATGGTAATTGCAGGCTGAGTCATTAAGGCACTGTTAATTGGTTCCTGTATAGCATGCAGGTGATGTTAGTCCTTGAATCCTTTTGGCAATACATCGGAATGTAATAAAGTGTTGCTACATGAAAGTTGTGTATTTCTGTCATAGGTATTTGCAGTCATTGGAGTTGTGTTGGTGGTTGACCCACTTTGGCTAGGGTTGCCACCTTTTCAAATGGCCATTGTGGGACATTTTCGGGACACAGATCAGATTTTACAGGCCGACACAAACCCACAGTCAGTACAAGGGATAGAACTTTCCTTTTTTGCCTAAATATAAGCTTATTCGTGTAGCAGTTTAGTTGCTTATCCTGTTTCTTGTAACATGTAGGTATTTTTAGATACAGAAAGAACTATAGTATGCAACTATTACATTACATATGGTGCATAATTATGTCCTACAATCTCAGGACATTTGCCACGTTTAATATTTTTGGTCAGGACATAACCACCCAAAGAGGGACTGCCCCTCGCAAAGTGGGACAGGTGGTAGCCCTATCATTGGCTCATGTCCGTAGCACATATTTGTAATAGTGTATAGGCGTATACTCTCCATATCCTTTGTTCATAAAGTTTGGTCGTGGCGGAATATGTGATTGCTATGGTCCATGTTATACTCATATATGAACACTTCAACTGCTGTATATGGGATACCTACGGAATCCCGAAACCACACAATTCCGACGCCCACAGTACCAGGCCAGACTCCCATACCCCACATTACCGACAGCGACAGTAACTCGCGAAAGTAACACAAACATGGAACACACACACGCACACACAAACGCACTGCTACCCACCACATCCAAAAAAAACATCCTAAACTACATATGAGGAGGTGGGCAAGCCCCCCCCTACACCCGTCATGTGGGTGTCTGCACCCCACACACCCCCTACTTTAATATTCTACCTCCTAGAGTGCACAAACAGATGCACAAAGTAAACCCACACCCACACATTACAGTACCAGAAACACACACCACACTCAGAACACACACTACAGCCCTCAGAAACACACTTACACACAGTAACCTACCTGAACCGCAACACCAGAAGCACTGACTAAATGTCCCTTAACATCGGGATTCTAAACCTCATGCTTCTGGTGTTTCGGTACTGTGGTCTTTTGAACTTTAAGCCTCGTGATTACGCTTGTCGGTATGTCAAGCAGTCGGTATTTGGTAGGTATCCCATTTATATGTACCTCCATGGTTATGTAGATGTTGTTAACCTATCTATATATCTACATATATACTTATATCCCCATATATCGACATATCTCTCTCTCTCTCTCTCTCTCTCTCTCTCTCTATATATATATATATATATATATATATATATATATATATATATATATATATATATATATATATAGATAGATATATATATAGATAGATAGATAGATATATATCATACACCTTTCATTGGGTACATGCCGGTTTGTCCTATTTCCACGCATTCCTACCTTTTGTGTTTTAACCTGTCAGTATACACAACTGCCATTGGTACATCTCAGGTAGCTTAGTCGTAGGTTATTGTGAAGATTATGCACATGGTTGCGTGTTCTAATCCTGGCAGTGTAATTTTACCTCTCAGAGCAGGCACTGGTAGTGCAAGGGTGATTAACGCACATTTCAGTGGTTGTGTGTTCCAAATGTTTATTATTCTGTGGAATACTACCTATATATGCAAGCTGTGGTTAGTTTATACTATGTAACATGCAAATCATCTCTGACTTTATTGGGATTTGAACCAGGACTACACAGATATTATGCAAATGCTGTAGCCAATACACTATTGACATTGACATTCCTTCTGCCTATTTCCTATGTCCATGAATCCTATGTGTAAGCTTGGCTACACAATAGGCGGAGCCACCCACATCCAGTGAGTGGCTCAAAATATCGACATGACACATGAATTGGGAGGCTATACATTAACATCCTAACTACATTTGGCATAGCCACTCACTGACAGACTTCAGGGGAAACCTTGATGTGTGACTGGCCAACAGTATATACACCCCTGGGATCATGTGTCCCAGACACATACAGCCAGGGTGTGGGGGGAGCCACTCCAGTTCTACAGCTGCAAGACCTGTTGGGGAAATTGAATGCTGTTGGTCTGTCATGTTAATATGCCTTTTTGAGATCACTATGTGCCCGTATCACCCTACAGCACACTAGTGTTCAACAGCTTCCAGTAGCTCTGCCTGGAATCACTTCATTGGCTATGCTTGACAGAGGCTCAGTTACTTCATCAATGGTGCAGGTAAAGCCACCACACTGTAGCTACACTTCTAAATGCCCTTGGGCAGATAGCCTACTACCTGTCTGTGAATCTCTACAGTGTAGGCCATCTCCAACATCATATGTGATTATACAGAGTTTTCTGATCACAATATACAGTGTACATTCACTATGTAGTCAGACAACAGTTAAGTACAGCAATAGCATACAGACTACTGATACATAATCACACCAAAAGCCTATCTTGGAAGCTAGTGAACATGTATAGGTTTCAGGCTTTGTATTGCTTACCAGTAGGTTACATACAGGAAAGATGGGACACAAGCACAGATGGGATACATGCCTGCAACAATGCCATACCAACTTGCATGTGTCAGCCTAAGGCTTTGGAATGCTGGCCAAGGCTACTGGCGCACCTATGGTGCCATTCTTAGGCAGGTCTCAGAGGTGGATCTCACCTCCATGAATTGCACAACAGCGGAACCAATGAGGGTTAGGCGACTCAATACCAGGGGTAGTACTCACAACATGCACACACTCACAGCACCCCTCAGTATGGACAACATCTACATCTGTTCTGTGACTGGGACCTGTATAAGGCTCCTGTGAGCACACTGGCACTACCAGACTACAACCCATAACACACAATTCGGCCACTGTACATGGACTGGCACAGACATGGAGGGGTGTATTCATATTCATCGGGGATATCTACACCTCCAAGTTAGTGGTGCAGCATGATACCTCTGTGATCATCCATTTGCAGCTAACATCCACCACAACTGCAATGCAAACTGTGCGCTGCTACAGATAACCCTGCATGACCTAGGAGCACCACTACAACTATCTGGAGACAGTGTTAAACATGACAGTCCTACCAGACACCCTGTTATTGATTAGTGGCACAGCATGATACCTCTGAGATCATCCATGTGCAACTAACATCGGGCAAATCTGCAATGCAAATTGTGGCTTACTACAGATCACCCTCCATGACCCAGGACCACCACTCTGCCTTTCTGGAGACACTGCAAAACATGAAAGTCATACTGAACACCCTGATATTGGATGATTTCAATTACCCTACCGTTAACTGAGAAAACTATTCAAGTACAACGTCCCAGGTCCAGCACTTCCTGGAATTTATCAACTCAAATGCCCTGGATCAGCTGGTAAACTCCCCTACCAGAGGTGAAAACATATTAGACCTGGTCATCACCAACATGGGTGACAGGTGTTCCACACAGGAGGCCAACCCGCCACTGGTTAGATCAGACCATAAACTAATCAATCTGGATGTCCACACCATACCACCACCCCCAACCAAGGAAACCACAGTGAAATACTTTTCTATAGCAAACTTCACCTTACTTAAGACAGAGGTGGTAAGTTTCACAGGCCCCACACTAAAGGATAACAGTGTCCAAGATGCAGGAATCTTTACAAATGCACTCTATGAATACCTACAAGGATGCATGGATCGTGCCATCCCTAGCAAAACCAAGACTCACTCCCCTAAGAGAAGGAAACCAGTCTGGTGGACCCCTGCCATAAACAGGCTATACAATAGAAGGAGGAAACTAGTTCAGAAAAAAAGCAAATCCCAAGAAGGAAAGACATCCCTGATCAGTATCAGTAAGAAACAAAGGTCCCTCATAAAATCATCCAATGCTAACTTCGAAAGAAAAATAGCCAAGGATTTGAAAGATAACCACAAAGCCTTCTTTAGCTATGTCAAGAATCTAAGTGGCAACTTGCAGATATGCTCTAAGCTAGGGCAAAATAGCACAAAATATACTGAACCTACTGATATTGCCAACATTCTGGCAGATAGATTCAGTGCAAACTTCACTCCCTCTCACCCCCAAAAGGGCCCACAACAATACCGGAAAAGTGTAGTGTCCCAGAAATCACAGATGCACAGGTGAAAACATCCCTTTCAAAAGCCAAAATCACAGCATCAATGGGGCCAGATGGTGTCCTGGGCTGCGTCTTGCACGAATTACAAAATGAGCTAACCCCCCACCTAAACACACTGTTCAACCTCAGCCTCTCCACAGGCTATGTGCCCATAGAATGGTGCACAGCAATGGTTATTCCGCTCCACAAAGGAGGGACAACAACTGACCCTGGTAACTATCGCCCCATAAGCCTGACTAGCCTGGTCTGCAAGGCTATGGAGCGCATCATCACGAAACTCATTAACAAAGACATTAGGACCCTCCAAACACTTGACCCGACCCAATTCATCTTTGTTAACAGCAGATCATGCATACTAAACCTGGTTGACTTCTTCGAGACAGTCACCAAGGCCATAGATGAGGGGAAGGTGGTTCACACAGCCTACCTTGACCTTGCCAAGGCTTTTGACACCATTCCCCACTCGGGAATTATAGAAAAACTCACCAGCCTGAACATAAACCCCTACATCACGAGATGGGTTGCCAACTGGCTTACAGACCAAACTCACACATTAAGAATAGCAGGCTCCAGGTCTGACTCTAAACCAGTCACAAGTAGTGTCCCACGAGGCTCGGTCCTTGGACCCCTACTGTTCGGCATAGTCTTCTCAGAAGTACAGGCAAATGCAGGAGGACTATGGCTAACCCAGTTTGCCGATGACTGCAAAATGGGAGCCCTAACTGACTCTCCGGCTGACAAGGACATTCTCCAAAAGGACCTTACTGAGACGGACACCTGGTGTCAAAGTCATGGCCTCAAGCTAAATACCCAAAAATGCATAGTCATCCCATTTGGGGAAAAACAAAACACCCAAGAATTACCACATAGGTGGCAGCCCCCTTAATACAAAAGAGGTAATAAGAGATCTGGGGACCCAGGTAGATAGTAATCTCTCCTTTGACAATCGTATTGCCATAGTAGTTAGGAAATCCTTCTATGTAGCCCATCTAATTAATAAAGGGTCCACATCTAAAAATAAAGAGGTTATAGTGCCCCTCTACTCATCACTCATCAGACCCGTCATAGAGTACAATGCCCCATTTGAGATGTACCTCACAGGACACTTCCAACAGCTGGAAAGACCACAAAAGTACCTCAACAAGAGGATTACTGGCCTCAAACATATGTCCCATGCAGCCCGACTGGAAAAACTCCAGCTGTACTTAGTGGCATATCGCTTACTCAGAGGTGATCTCTGCCTGATTTGCAAAGCCATGTCCAACTCAGAATTGATGGACATGCTCCACCTAAAGAAATCCAAATCACTGCGAGCCACTCACTCTAATGAACTAAACCTTGCCACAACAATAAATAGAACATGCTGGAGGGACAGATGCCTGTCACAGAGCCTCCCCATGCTTTGGAACAAAATTCCTAACTACATTAGGCAGAGCCCCTCACTAACACTCTTCAAGAGAAACCTTGACGAGTGGATGGGTAACAGAAAATACACCCCTGGGTTCACTTCATTGGCTCTTCTTGACAGAGGCTCAGTTAATTAATCAATGGGGTGGCGAAAGCCGACACACTCTGGCTAGGCTTATAAATGCTCTCGCGCAGATAGCCTAGTACCTACCTATGAACCTATGAACCAATGTCAGCTACTCTACACTTAGCTGGATAACCTACTCGAGTATGCACTTCCAGGCCCAGCACTTCCTGGGATTTATCACCTCATATGGCCTGTATCAGTTGGTAGATGGACTAACAAGAGGTGAAAACATACTAGAAGTGGTAATCACTGACATGTGCAACAGGTGCACTACAGCAGAGGTCAACCAGTCACTGTTTAGACCTGACCATGAACTATTCACTGATGATTTCTACTCCCAACCATCTCCCCCACACAAGGAACACACAGTGAATACCTTTCCTACAGCTAAATCCACAGTACTAATGACAGAGGTGGGAGGGTTCACAGCCCCCACGCTCAGGGATGACACTGCTCAAAATACAGACAGAATTACAAATGCACTCTATAAGCACCTACAAAGATGTATGAGTCATGCCATCAATAGTAAACCAGGACTAGCTACTCCTACACAAGGACACCAGTCTGTTGAACCCCTGCATTATGCAGGTTATACAACAGAAGTAGGACAGTAGTCCAGAACAATAGCAAATCCCAAAACATGCAGATGTCCGTGACCAGTATTAGCAAGATACTTATGTTACTCATGTAATCATCCAAGGCTGACATCCACAGGTAAATAGGCATAGATTCAGAATATGACCACAAAAGCTTCTTTGGCTATTTCAAGGATGTAAGCAGTAACACACAGATTTGCACTGTGCTGGTGCAATATTGCACTGAATACACTGACCCTACTGATATCACCAACACACTTGATGATACATTCGGAGCAAGCTTCACCCCCTACTGGGTCCACAACAATACCCAAAACATACAGTATCCCAGACATCTGTGATATACAGGTGGTAATGGCCCTTTCAAACGGCATGACAGAGTGTCAGTGGTGGCAGATGGTGTCCCAGACTGGATCCTGCAGACACTACAAGACAAAGTGACCCCCCCACCTTATTTAGCAATTCACCATCAGCCTCTACACAGGCTACATGGCCATTCACTGGCACATGGCAACAGCTATTACACTCCACCGAGTTGGTGACACAACTGACCATAGTAACTACCACCTCATAGGCCTGAGTAGCCTGATCTGCATGCTATGGAGCGCATCCTCATGGCACTCATGAACATAGACAATGGTAACCTCCAGACACTTGACCCAACCCAGGTCACCTTGACTGAGTGCAGATCAGGCCTACTGAACTAGTTTGACATCTTACAGCCACCTAGACTTTAGGTGAGGGGTGTGGTAGTTCACACATACTACCTGGACCTCACAAGGGTTTTGACACCATTCTCCACTTAGGTATTATTTCTACACTGACCAGCCAGTACATACAACCATACATCACAGGTTGGTTTGCCAACAGGCTTACACACAGAACCCACATGGTAAGCCTAGCAGCCTCCAGATCCAACTCTTGACCAGTCACAACTGGTGTCCCACAGGACTCAGTCCTGGGACTCCTACTGTTTGCCATATATTTCTCAGAGGTACAGGCTAACACAGGTGGACTACAGCAGGCCATGTTTGGTGATTACTACAGACTGGGAGCCATAACTGACAGTCCAGCTGTCAGAGACATCCTTCAAGGGGCCTCACATAGACCAACACAGGGTGTCAGAGTGATGGCCTCCAGCTAAAGGCCACATACTGCATGGTCATTCCATTTTGGGAAACTACACACACACATATTAACACATGAGTGGCAGACATTATAATTCAGAAGACGTAATGGGTATGTGGGGACTACATTACATAGTGATCTCTCCTTTGACAGTCATATGTACAAAGAAGTTAGGACATCCATCTATGTAGGCCATCTGATTACTTAAGGGTTCACATCTAAGCAAACTTAGGTTACTGTGACCCTGTACTCATCAGTCATTAATCGCATCATCGAGTATGATAACCCATTTTGGATGTACCTCAGAAGACACATCTGACAGCTGGAAGGGCCACGAACGTACCTCACATAGAGGGATAATGCCATCAGACATGTGTCCTATGCTGCCAGACTGCATAAACTCATGCATTACTCAGTGGCATCTCATTTACTCAGGGATAATATTTGCTGGCCAACAAAGCCGTGTCCAAGCCAGGCTTAATGGATATGCTCCACCTATGGGTAACCATGTCACAGTGAGCCACACACTGTAATGAGCTACACCTTGCCACAACCATAACTGGAAGATGCTGGAGTGACAGATTCCTGTCAGAGGTACTCCCCATTATTTGGAACTACATCCCTGATTACATTATATGAAACCCCTCACTAACACTCCAGGGAATCCTTGCAGAGTGGGTGGGGAACAGTGGATACACCCCAGGGATCCCACAATTGGCTCTGCTCCACAGAGGGACAGTTAGTTAATCAATGGGATGGTGACAGCAGACACTTTTTGGCTATGCTTATGACTGGCCTTGGGCAGTTAGGCATGTACCTACCTATGTATCTATGAACCTATACATACAGTATGGGCACATGTGGATAGCTTAATTTACTGTTCAGGTATTGACTTACCTTGTGCCAATTGCAGTTGTGTGTACAATAGTTGAGGGCTGCCTATGTAAGATGCACACAGTAGACCACCTATACATGACAATTTACAGGTGGTTGTGTGTGTGTGCCATTGATATTTCCTGTGTGTGCAGGTGAAGAAGGGTGTCAGTCCATAAGTGCCTACACTGTCAGTGTGTGTGCTATACATTCCCTCTTTGTCAAGGCATGGGCATACTGGGCATGTCTCCATCTGCCTACTGGGGCTGGCACAGGGTGTTCGTGGTATGAGTCCCTCTGTGCCTGTGGGACCCTTGGCAATGGTGATGGGCTGTGAGGGCCTTCACCAGTCTGTCCCAGCTGCAGCTGTTTCCGCAAGATCATATTGTGTAGCATGACACATACTATGAAGATGTGGGCACACATACCTGTAGAGTATAGCAAGGCCCCACCAGATATGTCCAAGCAAGGGAACCATGATTTCAGCATCCCAAACATGTGCTCTATGATGATTTTGGTTTCTGCATGTGCCTCATTATGGCATTCTTGCATGGCTGTGTGTGCATTTCTGATGGGAGTCATCATCCACAGTTCCAGTGCATAGCCAGCATCCCCCACCAGATGGCCATATGGGATGTCCCTCCTGGCAAATACCTGATACAGCTGTGAGGCATGCCAGATGTGGGAGTCATGATAGCTTCCAGGGTTGCCAGCACACACATCCATGATAATGCCCTGGGCATTGCACACGACCTGGCAGTTGATGGAGGGGTATCCCTTGCAGTTTATGTAGTGCCTGCCCTGCTCACTGGGTGGTGCCTTGATGTGTATGTGCGTACAGTTTATTGCACCCAGTACCTCCAGGTAGTCTGCCACATGGTGGAAGAGACGCATATTGCTGGCCATCTCCTCCTGCATTCGGGGGAAGTATATGTGCTCATTGGCATGTGGTAACATGGCATCCAAGAACTGGTGAAGTACCCTGGATGCTGATGCCTGTGAGATCCCCATGATATCCCCAGTTGGCCTTTGAAAGGTACCTGTGGCTAGTATTCTCAAGCTTACACATACCTTTGTGTCCACAGGGATGGGTTACCCTCTGTTATTTCTGGCTCTGAGGCATGGCCAGCACAGCTCAACAAGTTGCTGTACGGTGCCCCTGTCCACCCTGTAATGCTCTACTATCTCCAGATCATGTAGCCCCTAGTAGGTTATCCTGGGTCTGAACACTCTTCTCCTCCTCCTCCCGTGCCTGAGATGGTTGTCAGCATCATCCTCTACACCACTGTCAGTCTCCAACACATGCTGGTGAATCAAAGCTATGGCAGCCCCTAACATGTATATATTAACAGTTCCCTGACTGTATACATCAATGGTGCAGAGTTTCTGGGAATACACAAGTGTGTGGGGCTTTCACACCTTATACTATTGTGCAATGGATGATGCTTGTGTAATTGGGTGTGTATGTGCAATTCCAACTGCAAGGTAGGGTATCTTAATTATGGGTTTTACAGCAGGTACTGCTATTGTGGGGCCTTTGGTGTTGACTTACGCTTGGCTGCCATGATTTATCTATTGCCCTTTACTTCACTTTTCAACCTGATTCACCTCCCATTGTCAGGCATGCATCCAGCTGCCTGCTTTCTTGTTTTGTACTTTCACAACCCAGGATTGTGTTGCAAAATGTGTTATGTAGCTGATCTACTGCAAGTTTGATTTGTTCTGCTGTGACAGTTTTCTTTTCTTTGCAGTATGGCACCTCCCCTTTTCTGTTCTACAGGTAGCTGCTAGTAGCCTTGTTAGCGGTTGTCAATGGCCCACTGTGAGTTCCTAGGTGTTAATTACTCTTTTGTAGTACAATTACCATGCTGCAGCATTTCCTTATTGTCTTCCCATATCCTTCCTGTTTCAGCTATGGTGCGTGCCGCACACAGCCATTTACCAGGTTTCGAGCACGTTTTCATTCATGTTCACATGCACTTTTGGTTACCTTGTGTGCTCTCAGCTAAGCAAAGCTATGGCTACTTCCACATCCCTATCCTGCGGCTTTGCTTAGCAATAGGCAACCCGAATTAGCAATGCTCCAATATGCTTACAGCTACGGTGGCGCACCCCTCTCTTGATGTCATGTTTTCCTCCAGGCCATACCTCGGTGTTGTACTGCTATACTGTGTGGTACATCCTTACGCCGGCAGGGATTTTGTGATTCAGTATTACTTGACTCATTTGCATCATTAATGATTTGTACATTGAAGGTTCATTAGATATTAACTTGTATAACTACCTGAACATCACTTGCCCAGTTGTGCCTGTCATATTTGTGTTACCAAAAATCCATAAGGATTTGGTTAACCCTCCATTATGTCCAACTGTGGATGGGAGGCAATCCATTACTTATGGGTGTGCTAAATTTATTGATTCCAAATTGAAGCAAGTTTTACTAACAGAGCCCCATATATGTAAAGATTCTTGGGCATTCTTGGAAGCTATTAATATGTTACCATATGACAATGAAGTTAATTTTTTAACTATTGACGTTTGGGATTTGTATACATCTATTCCCCAAGATCTAGGGCGGAATTGGGTTAGGGACTTCTTGTTGGAAAAAGGCATGGAAGGTTTAACTATCAATCTTATCGACTACCTATTGGACTTAGTATTAAGCAACAACATCTTTATCTTTAATAAGGAATATTACTTGCAGAAGACAGGTGTGGCCATGGGCTCGCCCTGTGCAGCCACTTTTGCAAATATTGTAATGGCTCACTGGGAGAAAAAAATTTTATTTAAGGATGATGTTTTCCAATGAAGAGCCATGTGGTACACTCGCTATTTGGATGACATCTTCATCATGTGGAAAGGTGATGAAGTTATGGCATTAGATTTTTTACACTATATCTCAGGGTCCACTAGCTTTTTGGAATTCATTTATGATTTTCAAAAAGAAAAATTAGCATATTTAGATGTTGAGTTGACTAGGGATAGGAATAATAAGAGATTTATATCTAAGATTTTTAGGAAACCCACATACTCGAATGCCTTTCTCCATTACATAAGCTCCCACCCTTATCATCAGAAGAGAGCAGTTATTAAAGGTCAGCTTGTCAGGGCAGCAAGGATGGTGACCCTTGACTCTGATTTTTTGGAAGAATGTAACTTATTGAGGGAAATGTTCCTTAAGAGAGGTTACCCTTTGAGATTAGTAGGTCAGTTTATCAGTGAAGTCCAACATAAAAGAATTGATGGGACATTCAAATCATTATTGGTTGGTCTAAGTGAGTGTGAACATATGATCAGAGGCAGGTCGATGGGGAACATAACTGGACAGGAATTGGTTCCCACACTGAAAGATGATTGTTTGCCGGTTATTGTTGAGCAAGATCTTTTGGTGGAATCAACTGGTACAATGATTGATAATGAACCCCCACAACCACAAAGCTCTAGGGTTAACACGATTGGATTTGTTACTACTTTTTCACTTGACACACCTTTATTGAGGGATATTGTGATAAAAAAATTGGTGTTTCCTTTATGAGGACACATCCATCCGAGATAAAGTGGGTGATACACCAATGGTGGATTTTAGGAGGGGGTCGAACCTGAAAGCAATACTTGAGAATTGTATGTCATATACCCACTTCCCTTATCATGGTATGTCAAAATGTGGGTATTGTCGGTCGTGCAACTATATTAGCACCAGCAACACCTTTACAATACAAAACCATCATTTCCCAGTTAAGGGGAAATTTAATTGTGAGTCAAAGGGGGTTGTTTATTTGAGTATGTGCCAGTCTTGTCCATCTTTTTATGTTGGAAATATGGAAAGATCTTTGAAGCTTAGGATTTATGAGCATATTTATAATATCAATAAGAACTAGTACAGCTTCATGCTTACGCTATGCCTGCACCACTTCATGAATCACTATATACCTTCATTTGCATGCTACACTGCTGTGCATGGGGTAATTAGCAAGTATGCGCTGAGAGCTGCGCAGCTCTGGTGTACGCTGATAGTGCACGTGGAAACAGCTCATACATGAATTACTCGCCGGCCATATTTGGCATTAGATCGCCAACACTACTCCTGCACCTGGCGCAAGCTTCATGAATCCCAGGGTCAGTCTTTTTAAGATTATTCTTTCTCAGTGTGCCCATATCTGTTTTGTTAGGGCTGTATTAGTCAATCTTCATATGTGACATTGGCTGATGTTCAGACTCGCAATGTTGAGTCTTGAAAAGCAAAATAAAAGCGATCATAAATTTGAATAATGCTTTGGCTAGACATGTGAGTTTGAACCAAACCTATGAATTCTTGTTTTTAGCCATCAACAGGGTAATTGATAATGATAGGGGGGGGGCAACATCTCTAAGATTAGATGAAAACGAATTAGCCTGGCAGCTTAGGCTTAATGCCCATACACCCACAGGGCTAAACAATAGCTTATCTATTAAATGTATGCTTAAATTGAAATCCTTGCTGAGATGATGTATTTAATTACATTCCCTATATGTATTCATTTATTTTTGGATGTTCCTTATTTATTTTGGATGTTCCCTGTTTTAGTGGTTTTAAAATGATGCGAGCATGTGTGTGTATGTGTGTGTGTGTGTGTGTGTGTGTGTGTGTGTGTGTGTGTGTGTGTGTGTGTGTGTGTGTGTATATATATATATATATATATATATATATATATATATATTACTGATACATTTTTGATATACATTTTTAAATTATTATAATTATATGTAATGTAATATAATAAGCATGATATTGTTTTTAATGAGAATAACTTTGATTAGTTGATGAGGTTAATGTATTTGATGAAATTTATTTATTTGTGACGTTTCATTTTTTTGGCTGCTGTTAGTTTAAATGTGGGCGGGTTTTGCCCAATGTGCATGATGATGTCATATTTGCACAGTATTTAAACTGATGATTGTATTCAATTTTTTGTCTGAAGAAGTTCGCTGTATTTTAGTAAACGAAAGTGCTTACATATAACATCTTGTGGTTTGGGGCTTTATTCTTCAATTTCATTTGTGGACTTTCGGTTACCTTGTGTGCTCTCAGCTAAGCAAAGCTATGGCTACTTCCACACCCCTATCCTGCGACTTTGCTTAGCAACAGACAACCCGGATTAGCAATGCTCCAATGTGCTTACAGCTATGGTGGCACACCCCTCTCTTGATGTCATGTTTACCTCCAGACCACACCTCGGTGTTGTACCACTACACTATGTGGTACATCCTTACGCCAGTGGGGATTTTGCAATTCAGTATTACTTGACTCATTCGCATGGCATTGACTACTAATCCTAGTTACCACGCAGAACACTGTCACAGACCCTTAGCAATCCTTGTGCCATGGTTGTGATGTAGCATGCGTGCCATTGACTATTATGGGGAATTCATGAATTGTGTTACATTGCAGTTTTATGACATCAAATATATTTTCATTGTGATCCCATTTGTGCACCAATGCACTGCAAATTTACTTTGCATTACTGTGGCCATGACATTCAGTGTTATTTTTTATGTGTTGTGCATGTTTTTTTATGCCATTCACCATACATTTAGCCATTGTCATATATTAACACTATAATATGTAAGTTTGGTCCGCTTTCATGGCTCAGATTTTATATTTGAAAAAATGTAAACCTTTTTTTGATTTACATTTCTTCATGCTTACGTTATGCCTGCACCACTTCATGAATCGCTATATACCTTCATTTACATGCTACACTGCTGCACATGGGGTAATTAGCATACATGCACTGGGAGCTGCACAGCTCTGGTGTATGCTGGTAGTGCACGTGGAAACAGCTCGTACCTGAATCACTCATCTGCCATATATGGCGTTAGATCGCCGATGCTACTCCTGCACCTGGTGCAAGCTTCATGAATCCCGGGGTCAGTCTTTTTAAGATTAGTCTTTCTCAGTGTGCCCTCATCTGTTTTGTTAGGGCTGTATTAGTCAATCTTCATATGTTCGGACTCGCAATGCTGAGTCTTGAAACGTCAAATAAAAACGATCATAAATACAGGAAAAAAGCAAATATCAAACATCAGTTTTCTTCTTAATGTTTGTTCATTGTGGGGGGGGCACCCTTGTGTTCCCCAAAGTGGTGAGCAAGCACCTTCATATCCCCCCAACTTATCAATATCAAGTCTAGAGAAAAGGGAATATTTCAAAAAATGGCAATCTTGGGCTTGATAATTTTTGTCATTCAGATTCTACATTTCTAGGCTCAGCATTGCGAGTCATAGCAATTCCATTCATTACTGTGACTTTTGCTGATGGCAGCTCTGTATCTTTTGCCTTTGTTCGTAGGGAATTCAGATGACTTGCAATATGACTTAATTGTTCTAATTAATGAAAAGTAGCAAAATAAAACAAATAAGCACATACTGCAGTCAGCTCAGCTAGAGCTGTGTCTGAACACAGTCAGACATACAAAGGCATGCTTACATGTTGTATAGACCTGATGTCTTTTGTGTCTTGCACTGTGTCTGGGTAGATTTGAAGGCACTCTTATTCCTAATTATACCCTTATAGCTATGTCCTACACCAGCTAATGAAGCAGCAGACAAGTCAAGCTAGCAAACAAACAAACATTTTTACAAAGACATACTTAAAAATTTCTTGTTGTATTTCTCTACAGTGATGACTGTTCAACCCTGACACCTTGGAAACTTGAAGGTTAAAACATACTGCAAGAATGAATGCAATCAGTCCTCAATATCCTCTGCCTTCTCTTACATTGTACCCATTTATTCTTCCCAAGGAGCTTCTCAGACCTGTTATGTAAAACATAATTCTTGCTCTTTTCTTCACCCGTTGTGTTTAAATATTTAGTACATTTGCTGCTGCTTTTATTACTGTTGCCGTTTTCCTTCAGTGTACCATCTGTTGCATTTGTTATTGATAAATGAATCTTCCAAATGTTCAATTCATTCTTTGATTGCTCTCCAAGGTTACGCCTTGCAATATGCAGCTTGTGTTTACAAAATCCACATAGATGACAAAAACAAAATAGATAGCAAATGAATTCCTAACCCACAATGGGTATGTAATCATTTGTTTCTGGAAATGGCATTTACACTGTACAAAGAAGAGCAAAAAGGGAAATTTAACAGTGTAACATATAAAGCAGTGAAAAACATGGTTAATTTTTGCAAGAAATGTGGAAGAAGGCAATGTCAATTAAAATCAGAAGATATGCTGGATCTATAAAATATAAATAAACATTATAAGTCTTACTCTGGTGAAACTATGATTTATAATGATGGTAACAAATATGCTGAGCAGAAAATGTTTCCCCAGTCTATTTAGCTACACTGGAGTTGTGATTAATGGGATCCACTGCAGACCAGAGCACTGATGCAGTAATTTGCACAGCATGGCTAACAGAAAATATGTAAAATAGTTCATACTAATGTTGCATTTAAATAGCAATAGGTTTTGAACAAAAATATGGTTAGATTCTCAGAATACTAAAAGGCTTAAAATAAAATCTACTCATTTGGGGAAATGAGATTGTGTTGATATTATATTATAGGTAGTGAGCATTACTTGTTGGTTGAAGTACCTTACACAGTAGTAAGATGCAAATTAGTTACCATGTAAACCTTGTGTGGGATTTCATGTTTGAATATCTTGATGTCTTCCAGAAATGAGCCATAAATGAGAACAGAATAGTATCATTCCAGCAGTAACAAAGAAGCAACACAAAACACAAGACTGAATGACTGAATCAGAATGAGATTTGGAGTGTTAGACAAAGTCAACAACCAAATGATTTGCTTTTCATAGTAAACTACCTAAAATATAATAGTCAAAATAACTAAATCAAGACAGGCATACCTCTCATATACTGCATTGTTTTATTTGTGTTGTATGTATGTATTTTTACTGTAGCTGCCCAGCAAGGGAAAAGAGATGTGTAGGCAGTACTAATAAGGTGAGCTCAATAAGATCACCTTTATGTATCTGCCTGAACAGCCGTTGTGTGTGCGCGCATGCACGAGTGTGTTGTGTGTGTGTGTGTGTGTGTGTGTGTGTGTGTGTGTGTGTGTGTCATCAACGTATCTGTAATCCTTAACCTTTGGTGCTAAAGCAGAATTCTAATAATGTTGAATAGTTACTGTTGTTTATATGAAGCAGCAGCTTCTAGTATAAAAACAATAAGCCACACTATATAAAATCCAAGTACCTTTAATATAAACATAAAACCCTGATGCCTTAGTTCAAGTGCCTTTCAAGGAGTTACACAGCAGACAAAATGTATACACTTTTATGGATAATTTAGCAGCAGAATGTGAGACTATAAAGTCAGTTAAATCATTGCCAGATTAAGTATTTCCATAGCAAATTAACATATCTGTTATGGGTGTGAAGTACTGCCTCTCATACAGTATCTCACCTCTCAACCACATAAGCAAACAATACAAGCTATATGATATTAATGTGCTACTGCAATGACTACAATCAGCACTATCAGCAAGTGCTCAGCTTTTTTCTCAAACATCCATTTTGCAGAAAACAGAAAGAGTTGTCATATTGGTCTGCTTACAAATGATAGGGAAAAGTATGATAGTACTTTAAATAAAACAGATTGGCTACTGGTATGTTTCTTCTAAACTGATAACTTTTAAGCACCTAAATGAACATTATTCTTCTTCCCATATTTAAAAATAAAAGAGAAACTTGGGTAAGAAACCCAGCATATCTTATGCAAAACCCAGAACATAACCAACTCTTAAGACCAATTAAATCCTAAAAACAGATACAAAATAGTTTTCTTATATAATCCTAAAACAGCAGGAATAACATTCTACAAGGAATCTGAAAAACAAAATATCCTACTTTTATTCAGGAAACCACTTAAAAACATGACAAAGTAGAATATAGTGGTGCAGCAATTAGCATTGTCACCTCACAGCAAGATATTTTCCGGTTCGATTCTTGGCTAGGGTGCCTTCTGTCTAGTGTCTGCATGTCCTCCCTGTGTTCACATGGGTTTCCTCTGTGTGCTCTTGTTCTTCCCACATACCAAAGACATGCCACTGGGGCACTTTTCCCTGAGCCTCTGCAGAAAATGGGCTCTGTTCCAGTTGAACTTTCCCAGTAAACAAATGATAAGTAACTCCTCCTTAATTATTCAGGTTAAAAACAACTTCACTTTTGTCTATATTAAGGAATTGATGTAACAACAGCCAAGAGTACTTGTTTGCAAATGCTGTAAATATTGTTCATAGGCTGCTTCAGTATAGTTAAAATATTGGTGTGAATAGTAGAAATATAATTGTAAAAAAGCATTATTTCTTCTTAGGTATATAGAGTTTTCATACTCGATTTTTAGACAGACAAATCCAGAACATGCTAAAGTAAAACACCATTTTTATGTCACTGCTCTTAGTTCCTATATATAAGAGTTTTAGCTTACTCAAAATTGTTATTTCTAAAACTGTTGCATATCAACTGGATCTTTAATGTTAGAGTTTATTTTGCTAAAGTTTCAGTGATCATATACTCAGTTTAAGTACATACCATATAACTGCATTGGCAGCTGGTGGCTTCAAAGCAAGATGGAGCTGCAGGAAACAACTCAATGGGTAAGGGTAAGTGGGATGGGGCGGGGCTCTATTATGACATGTCAGTGACCATTACTTATGGTCAATCAGCTGTTGGAGTCAGTCACATTCATCCACAAATTGCCTCTGTACCCACTCATTATAGCTACTTCATGGACAGTATATATCTCTGATATCTGTTTACAATCAACAACGCCAGCTCTAGGTGAAATGTAATCATAGGCAGAGGAGTCTGTAGGCCTCTGTTGTTCATTCATTCCCCCTGCACCCCACAGTGCCCTTCCTCTGCCCTCATTCTAGTCCCATACCATCCAGACCAATTGCTTCCTTCTTGTTTTCACCACTTGCCTTCCCTTTTAGCTTTTTGTTCTAAGTTTTTTAACCACTACAACTAGCTAAGACTCACTTCTAATCATTTTTAAGGAAGTAACTGAATTAAGCCTGGAGGCTGCTAAATCTCCAGAAGTTCATAGGTTCATAGGCTGGTACTAGGCTATCGGCCCTAGATGATGCCTAGCCATAACAATTCCCTGGATATTTCTTCCTGCACTATTTACTTCCCTGGACCCCTGTCTAGCAAGTCATAGGATTCTAGATATTCTGAGGTACATGTTGAGAGACTTTTATAACCTTTTCATCCAATAATGGCCTGGATACAAATCTTAAGTAAGGAAAGACATTCAGTCTTTTTTTTCCCCAAGGAAAATAAGTTGTGCCTAAAGCTTAGTGTTCAAAGCTATCAAAATAGCAGTTCTCTATAAAATAAGATGAAACATGCTTGCAAGGATATATGCATTCTCTGTGGGAATAGTGCCTGCATGTCTACGCATCCAAAAAGGAAATGTAGCTTCTATGAACCCTTCCGGAATTAGATTGAGATGAAAGAAAATTACAGACGACCACAGGAATACATTATAAACCTGAGAGTCTATGGGTCAAAAGAAGTGCACTTGGATAAAACCAATTCATGGACAGGGAATATATGCAAACTCCAGACAGAAGCAGTCACACACTCCTATATGATGCAACACTGTGCCCATGATCAATTGCTATCACGCACATCTTGCCCAAAGTGTCATGGCATAACCAAGAGACCCAGTACTTAGCAATTACAGCCACATTTATTAACAAACAAACACACGCACTCACACACACTCACACACACACACACACACACACACACACACACACACACACACACACACACACACACACACACACACACACACTTGTATGACTGTAATTCTGCAGCTATTGCTTTTATATACTTAGAAATTTGCTAGAAAAACAGGCTTTGTATTAGCTTGCTTTATCCAAAGGTTGTTAAGTCTGACAATCAAATATCTGTCATTATTTAGTGTCTGCAGTTCTCTTCTCACAGATTTTCCAGAAAAAAACACATTTTACAAGAAATAGTCCAGTATGAGAAAAAGTATGGGATAGTTTTGAGATTTTATCTATGTTTGTGTATGTATGTATGTATATATACACAAATAAATGTGTTACCTTCTAAATACTTAATGTTTTAAAAAAAATGCATACTTTCAAACACACACACACACACACACACACACACACACACACACACACACACACACACACACACACACACACTCCTGACTGTTGCCATTTGCTTTAGGAGCCAGTGAGATGCTTGAATGTTGAGCATCATTTCTGACATTGTCAGTTCAGAGTTAAAAGGTAAAATAAGGCCTACTTGCTTTATTCAACAAGCTAAAGCTGTGGATTGTGTGCAAATGGAGTGCAATGTTTTTTTTTAAATTATCTCAGAGTTCTTTAGAGCTCACTTCTGAGAACCTGGAAGAAAACAAATGGTTTGAAAGTTGACTACATTTTTTTCATTTAAATGTTTTCATTATAATTGTATGTTGCTGCTTAAAATGTTTGCCTTGGAGTCCAGGTAGCTAGTGAAAAGGTTGCAGGTATTTAGGCAAATAGATAGATAGATATATAGGTAAAAGGTAAAAGACTCAGCACAGCTCCTCATGGTGTCCTGCAGAGTTCTACAAGCAGCAGAGAGTGAAAGAGTGACTTTCCTGGATTTTTAAGTATTTTTTCTGGCTTTCGCTTTAATTACTGCATCTCAACTGCATTTCACCTAAAAAACAGCTCTGCATATTGTTTTTACTGTACCTGTGTAGATTTTAAACTGTTAGCACTTTAAAAAGTTATTTTTGTTTAATTTAACTGTTAGGCTAACACACTCAAGTGCGCTAGCCGTTTTATAGCATTTATTGTTTGCTACTGTATCTTTTTCTTCTGTCTCTGTAAAAAAAGAAAAAAACAAAAAAAACCCCTTGTTTTCCCGCTTTTCTGAACTAGAATAGTCCAGTCTTCAGATTTTGCTGATCTCTGGGCTTTGTCTTAGTTCCTGTGCTATCCATATCCTTATTTGGATAAGAGGAAGCTTCTTTGTTCACCAGTGGGAGTGGGGAGCACTGAGCAACCTATTTGTCCCTAGAGGAGTCGTTCCAGCCCAGCAACTTGTAGTTTATTGGCCATTTTGGGTCAATTCCTGGCTCTTTTCAACCCCCTGCTATAAAGCCAGTTTTTGCACACTTTTTCACTTGTAAAACACTCAGCACAGCTCCTCGTGGTGTCCTGCAGAGTTCTACAAGCAGCAGAGAGTGAAAGAGTGACTTTCCTGGATTTTTAAGTATTTTTTCTGGCTTTCGCTTTAATTACTGCATCTTGACTGCATTTCGCCTAAAAAACAGCTCTGCATATTGTTTTACTGTACCTGTGTAGATTTTAAACTGTTAGCACTTTAAAAAGTTATTTTTGTTTAATTTAACTGTTAGGCTAACACACTCAAGTGCGCTAGCCGTTTTATAGCATTTACTGTTTGCTACTGTATCTTTTTCTTCTGTCTCTGTAAAAAAAAAAAAAAAAATATCCTTCTTTTCCCGCTTTTCTGAACTAGAATAGTCCAGTCTTTATATTTTGCTGATCTCTGGGCTTTGTCATAGTTCCTGTGCTATCCATATCCTTATTTGGATAAGAGGAAGCTTTTTTGTTCACCAGCGAGGGTGGGGAGCACTGAGCAACCTATCTGTCCCTAGAGGAGTGGTTCCAGCCCAGCAACTTGTAGTTTATTGGCCATTTGGGGTCAATTCCTGGCTCTTTTCAACCCCCTGCTATAAAGCCCATTTTTGCATACTTTTTCACTTGTAAAAGACTCAGCACAGCTCCTCGTGGTGTCCTGCAGAGTTCTACAAGCAGCAGAGAGTGAAAGAGTGACTTTCCTGGTATTTTATGTATTTTTTCTGGCTTTCGCTTTAATTACTGCATCTTGACTGCATTTCACCTAAAAAACAGCTCTGCATATTGTTTTTACTGTACCTGTGTAGATTTTAAACTGTTAGCACTTTGAAAAGTTATTTTTGTTTAATTTAATTGTTAGGCTAACACACTCAAGTGCGCTAGCCGTTTTATAGCATTTACTGTTTTTTACTGTATCTTTTCTTCTGTCTCTGTAAAAAAAAAAAAAAAAAAATATCCTTGTTTTCCTGCTTTTCTAAACTAGAATAGTCCAGTCTTCAGATTTTGCTGATCTCTGGGCTTTGTCTTAGTTCCTGTGCTATCCATATCCTTATTTGGATAAGAGGAAGCTTCTTTGTTTACCAGTGGGAGTGGGGAGCACTGAGCAACCTATTTGTCCCTAGAGGAGTGGTTCCAGCCCAGCAACTTGTAGTTTATTGGCCATTTTGGGTCAATTCCTGGCTCTTTTCAACCCCCTGCTATAAAGCCCGTTTTTGCACGCTTTAGCATGCTTTTGAGCGAATTAGTGCAAAGTTGCTCATAGAGCAGCATCGGGCAGTGCCGGTTAATCAAGTTTAAACTATTTCTGGCTCCGTAAAGTCTGCTCTTCAATTTTTCCCTTAGAACTGCTCTACTTGCAATCTAAACAGCCTATACTCTATCTGAAAAGTTCAGCACTTGCTCCTAAAGCATTTTTTATACAGGTAAAGCACTCTTAAACAAAAGAAAGTACTTCATTTACCTAAATTCCCTTGAGTACCCATTTCCCTATAGGTCCTTTCTGACTCAGTTACACAGCAATCTTTTTCACTATTTCTAGCATGTCGAAGGGTCAGTTGCTGGCGTACTCTCCTGTTCAGCTGGTGAATCTGAGAATCTTAAGGCAATGTTACAATTGCCTCATGTACACAGACAACCCTCTCCTCCTCCCAACAAATACAAATATATGCGAGAGATGCAACTATATAGCCAAACTGGAGGCTGAGCTCTCTCAATTCAGTACTGGCAAGACCAGTCAGGAGGAGAAGGTAACCACACACACCACAAACCCAGTCTCACATAGAACTATCACAACTGCAAACCAAACACATAAACACACAAAAACATACTCGGAGGCGCTGAATAAAAATCTACCAAAACAACAGAGGCCTCCAAAGCAGACACCCAAGCAACCACCACCTCAAGACATAGCACATGCAACACATAGTTCACAAAGTCAGTGTGCTAAACAGTCACAGCCCTTAAGGCCAAACAACATGCCAGACACAATTGTAATAGGTGACTCCATAGTCAGACACACTGACGTCCCGCTCACCAGACTGAACAATAAAAGGTCACAGAAAGCTGCCTGTCGGGAGCTATAATCCGCCACATAACACAAGCACTCAGGTCACTCCACAGCAAGTACAAATATGACTCAGTCATTGTACATGCCAGTGTGAACGACCTGAGACGTACCTCCCTGGACTACATGAAAAGAGACATAGAGGAGCTCTCTGATTATGTAGCCCAGGCTGGTATGACCCTGACCCTGAGCAGCATCTTACCCTCACCAAGAATGATGGCACAGTACAAAGACAAAATGATAAGTTTTAACAATTGGCTTAATTACTGGTGTCATTCTAAGGGGATCCAATGTCTGTCTGCTTGGGATGACATGCTTGACAAGCCACACTGCTTCGCAAGGGATGGCTTGCACCTGTCACCCCTGGGCTTCCGGATATTGGCCAAGGCTCTTGCCACCCCATAGTGCCTTGGCAAGGCTCAAATGACAAACCTACCTCCCTAGAAAACACAAGTGGAAAAAAACTAAGGGTAATGCTGCTCAATGCCAGAAGTCTAAACCTCAAGATGCACGCCCTCAAAGCCCTCCTCAGTATGGAGAACATCGATGTCTGTGTAGTGACTGAAACCTGGTTCAAGGCTCCTGAGAGCACCCCAGCACTATCAGGTTTTACCTCATATCATGCTTTCTGGCCCCAAAACTTGGACCGAACCAGAAAAGGAGGGGGAGTATCCATATTCATCAAAGATACCCACACCTCCAGGTTAGTGGTAACACACGAAGCATCGGAGACCATCCAGGTGCAACTAACCATAGGTAAAACTGCCTTACAGTTTGTAGCATGCTACAGACCACCCTCTCAAACTCAGGAACCCCACACAGCCTTCCTGAAGACACTGGAGAGTATGAATGTCTCTCCAAATACCATCATATTGGGAGACTTCAACTACCCAAACATAGACTGGGAACATTACTCAAGCCCCAACACCCTAGCCCAAAGGTTCCTAGAATTCATAAACTCAAATGCGATGGAACAACTAGTCACCATTCCCACAAGAGGAGACAATATACTAAACCTGATCATCACAAACATGGGGACAAAATGCTCCACACTGGAAGTATATCCCTCTTTGGTAAGATCAGACCATAAATTAATCTCACTGGAAATCCACATCCCACCCCCACCCCCTGCAAAAAAGACCACAGTGAAGAACTTCTCAAAAGCCAACTTCACACTTTTTAAGACTGAAGTGGTATCCTTCAAGGCCCCTGGGGCAGTGGAAACCACAACCCACACTGCTGAATCCTTTACAAATGCCTTCTACGGGCACCTTCAAGAATGCATGGATCATGCAATCCCAAACAAAACCAAATCCCATTCCCCCAAAGGCAGGCACCCAGTCTGGTGGACCCCAGCCATAAACAAACTTTACAACAGGAGGAGGAAGCTACTACATGACAGAGCAAAATCCCTAAAAGGGGAGGCATCTCTGATCAGTACTAGCAAAAAACCATGATCACTCATAAAATCATCCAAGGCCAACTTTGAGAGAAAAATTGTAAAAGACACAAAAGACAATCACAAGACCTTCTTTAGCTATGTTAGAAACCTGGGTGGAAACTCCCAGATATGCTCAGAGTTAGTCCAAAATGACACAAAATACACTGAACCCACTAACATTGCCAACATTCTGGCAGACAGGTTCAGTGCAAATTTCTCCTCCCGCTCCCTCCCAAAAGGAGAAATAACCATCCCAGCAGAGTGTAGCCTCCCTAACATCTCAGATGCCCAAGTGAGAGCTGCCCTCTCTAAAGCTAAAAACACAGCATCAATGGGACTGGACGGTGTCCAAGAGGAACTAAACCCACACATAAGGCTGCTGATTAATCTTAGCCTTACTACAGGATACGTACCCAAAGAGTGGTGTACGGCAACAATGGTCCCACTTCACAAAGGCGGTGCTTCTACGGACCCTGGAAATTACCTCCCCATAAGCTTGACGAGCCTGGTCTGCAAAGCTATGGAGAGGATCATTATGGAACTCAAAAACAAAGACACTGGGGACCTACAGACATTGGATCCTACCCAATTTGGCTTTGTCAAGGGCTGATCCTGCCTTTTGAACTTGGTCGACTTTTTTGAAACAGTCACTAAGGCCATTGATGAGGGTAAGGCAGTTCACACAGCCTACCTTGACCTTGCAAAAACCTTTGACACAATACCCCACTCAGGCATCATAGACAAAATCACCAGCTTAAATGTAAACCCATATGTCACAAGATGGGTTGCAAACTGGCTCAAGGACAGAACCCACAGGGTCAGAGTTGCAGGAGCTATGTCAGACTCTAAGCCAGTCACAAGTGGTGTCCCACAGGGCTCGGTCCTGGGACCCCTCTTGTCCAGCATTTATTTTTCAGAGGTACAGGCAAACATAGGAGGATTGTGGCTGACAAAGTTCACAGATGACTGCAAACTGGGCTCAATAATTGATACTCCAGCGGACACAAACATCCTTGAGAGAGTCCTCATAGAAATGGATAATTGGTGCCAGAGCCTTGGCCTTAAGCTGAACGCCAAAAAATGTATAGTCATACCCTTTGGGAAAAACAAAGTACCCACAAATTACCACATAGGTGGTAATCTATTAAGTATGGAAGAGGTAATCAGGGACCTAGGGACCCAGGTTGACAGTAACCTCTCATTTGACACTCACATTGCCAAAGTGGTTAGGAAGACGTTCTATATTGCCCACCTTATCATGAAGGGTTTCACATCTAGATCAAGAGAGGTCATTGTGCCCCTGTACTCTTCTCTTATCAGGCCAATGATTGCGTACATTGCCCCATTTGGGATTTATCTTACCCGACACCTGCAGCAGTTGGAAAGACCCCAAAAGTTCCTCACCAAGAGGATAAAGGGTCTTAAACATATGTCATATGCTGCCCGACTGAAAAAACTCCAGCTCTATTCAGTCACATACCTCCTACTCAGAGGTGATCTGTGCCTGACATACAAGGCCATGTCCAATCCGGAATTAATGGACATGCTCCACCTCAGAAAATCAAATCCATCAGAGCCACGAGAGCAAGAGACTTAAACCTCAACACAGAAATAAATAGGATGTGCTGGAGGGACAGATTCATAACCCAGAGGCTCCCTACACTTTGGAACAGAATCCCTATCCATGTTAGGCAGAGCCCCTCACTAACTCTATTCAAGAGAAATCTTGACGAGTGGATGGGAGATCATAGGTTTACCCCGGGGGTCATCTCTGTGTCACTACTAGACAGAGGCACAGTAAACTAAACCCTAAATGGGCATAGTATTCTCATCCTAAGGGGTGGTGAAAGCCACACACACTCTGGCTAGGCTTATAAATGCCCTAGGGCAGATAGCCTAGTACGAACCTATGAACCTATGATAGATAGATAGATAGATAGATAGATAGATAGATAGATAGATAGATAGATAGATAGATAGACAGACAGACAGACAGACAGACAGATAGATAGATAGATAGATAGATTTAGAAATACATACAAAAATACATACATGCATGCATAAATAATTAAGTACACAAATAAATAAATAAATTGCATTATAAAATCAGCGAGAATTCCTGTTTTCTTATAACAACTTTACAATTTTTCTCCCTTCTACAACTTTTGTGCACTTGTAGTAATATAGCAGCTTAATTTGTATGCACATTCATCATCAAACCCTTTTTACCCATTTTTCAACATTGGGTTGGGGTGTTGCATGAACTGTCTTGATTCAATGCCACTCTTTTACCTTCTTTGAGTCATTCCTGACTATTGCAAATCTTTGCTCATGCAATCCACCCATCTCTTTGTAAAAGATCATTGTTTCTTCTTGCCTCTCCCACATCTTATTCTGCTTTCCTACACCTGTGCCTCAACAACCTTAATCTTTTCTCTTTGTCCTTCTCTGCAGTTGGAACTACTTTTGCTTCTGTTCTGATATCATTATTTCTTTGTCTGCTCACATTGTGCATCCTGCCTCCAGTCTTAGGCATTCCATCTCCATCATAGGTTCATAGGTTCATAGGTAGGTACTAGGCTATTGACCCTAGGGCCTATATAAACCTAGCCAAAAAGGTACCCTGGCTTTTGCCCCCCAAGGAAATTATTTTCCTGTGGCCCTGTTGAACAGAGCCACAGAAGTGATCCCTGGGGTGAATTTCCTATCTCCCATCCAATCATCAAGATTTTTCTTGAAGAGTGCTAATGAGGAGCTTTGTTTGCTATAGATAGGTAGTTTGTTCCAGAGTATGGGAAGCCTCTGGGATAGGAATCTATCTCTCCAGCATGTTCTGTTTATTGTGGTGATAAGGTTTAGGTCCTTTGGAAGTGTAGCTCGGAGGGATTGAAATTTCTTTAAGTGGAGCATGTCCAACAGCTCTGGGTTTGACATAGCTTTGTATGCTAGGCAGAGATCGGCTCTGAGTAGGCAATATGCAACGGAGTAAGGCTGGAGTTTTTTGAGATGGTCTGCGTAGGGCATCTGACTGAGGCCAGTAATCCTCTTTGTGATGTATTTCTATGGCCTTTCCAGATGTTGTAGATGTCTGGTGAGGTACATACCAAAAGGGGCTCTGTATTCTACAATAGGTCTATGAGTGACGAGTCGAGGGGAACAATGACCTCTTTTTTCCTGGATGAGAAATCTTTTGTGATGAGTTGTACCACGTAGAAGAATTTCATGACTACTGTGGCGAGGTCATTATCAAAGGAGAGATTAATGTCCACCTGTGTACCAAGATCTCTTATCACACTTTCGGTTTTAAGTAGACTACCGCCTGTGTGGTAGTTCATAGGTACAGAGTTTTTACCAAAATGGATGACAATATACTTTTTGGTATTGAGCTTGTGGCCATGGCTTTGACACCAGGCATCTGTCTCACTGAGGCCCTTTTGTATTATGTCCACATCATTAGGAGTTTCGATTATGGCTCCTAGTTTTCAGTCATCTGTGAACTTTGTTAGCCAAAGACCTTCTGTGTTAGCCTGTAATTCAGAGAAGTAGATACCAAACAGGAGGGGGCCAGGACTGATCCCTGTGGTACTCCACTTGTCACTGGTCTGAAGTCAGATTTGGAGTCTGCAACTTTTACAGTGTGGGCTCTGTCAGTGAGCCAGTTGGCAATCCATCTTGTGACCTAGGGATTTATACCTATTTTAGTGAGTTTATCTATAATTCCAGAGTGGGGGGTGGTGTCGAAGGCCTTGGCGAGATCTAGATATGCTGTGTGAACCACCTTACCCTCATCTATGGCATTGGTGACCGCTTCAAAGAAGTCTATCAGGTTTAGGAGACATGATCTGCCTTTTACAAACACGAACTGGGTGGGGTCCAGAGTTTGGAGATTACCAATGTCATTGTGTATAATTTCCATGATGATACGTTCCATAGACTTGCAGACCAGGCTCATTAGGCTAATGGGGTGGTAGTTCCCGGGGTCTGTGGTGGATCCCCCTTTGTGGAGTGGGATAACCCTCGCTGTGCACCATTCAGTGGGCACAAAGCCTGAGGTAAAGCTATGAATGAACATGGTACTTAGGTGGGTTGCCAGTTCATTCTGTAGTTCATGTAGAACACAGCCTTGGATGCTGTCAGGTCACATTATTGGCTTTGAAGAGTGTGGTTTTTACCTGTGCAGCTGTGATTACAGGCACTTTGCATTCTTCTGGTATAGAGATGGGCCCTTTAGGGGGTGAGATGTGGGTAAAGATAGCACTGAACCAATCTGCCAGGATGTTGTCAATATCAGTTGGTTTTGTATATTTAGTGTCATTGTGCTGTAACTCAGAGCAGATCTGAGTGTTGAAATTGAGATTCTTGACATAGCTATAGAATGCTTTGAAGTTGTCTTTAGAATTAGTGGTGATTTTGTTTTTGTAACTAGCTTTGGAGGATTTTATGAGGGATCTCAGCTTCTTACTGAGGCTGACCAGGGAGTTATCATGGGATTTTACTCTTTTTTGAAACAGTTTCTTTCTTCTGTTGTAGAGTTTGTTTATGGCAGGGGACCACCAGATTGTTTTTCTTTTTTTGAGGATAGCATCTTGGTTCTGTTAAAGAGCGCACGATCCATGCACTCATGCAAGAGCTTATAAAGTGCATTTGTTTAGGATTCAGCAGTCGTACCTCTATCGTCCATCTGCATGGGTGTCGTGAAGTTTGCCACTTCTGTCTTAAGAAGTGTGAAGTTGGCTTTGGAGAAATTTTTTATGGTGGTTTCCCTAATGGGGGGGGGGGGGCGATGGTGGGATGTGGATGTCTAGGGTGATTAGCTTGTGGTCGGATCTGACCAATGAGGATTTGACCTCTGGTGCAGAACATTGGTTGCCCATGTTGGTAATGACCAGGTCTAGGATATTTTTGTGGATAAGTTGATCCAAGGCATTGGAATTTATGAATTCCAGAAAATGTTGAGCAAAAGAGTTGGTACATGAGTAGTTTTCCCAGTTAATGGTGGGGTAGTTGAAATTGCCAATTATTAGGGTGTTAGGTTGTACCCTAATATTTTTCAGTGTATCAAGAAATGA
This sequence comes from Protopterus annectens, assembly GCF_019279795.1. Lineage (NCBI taxonomy): Eukaryota > Metazoa > Chordata > Ceratodontiformes > Protopteridae > Protopterus > Protopterus annectens. The sequence continues at coordinate 88,589,551 of NC_056726.1, read as the reverse complement.
GGAGTGGGAATCCTGGGGCATGGTGGGAGATCTGTAGCAAGCTACAATTCGGATTGCGGTCTTGCCCACAGTTAGCTACACTTGGATAATCTCGGATGCATTATGCTGAGCAACTATCCTGGAGGTGTGGATATCCTTAATGAGTATGGACACGCCTTCACCTTTAGTGTTTCGGTCCAGGTTAGGTGGCCAAAGGTGTGGTATGAATTATAGCCTGGTAATGCAGGAGTGCTCTCTGGAGCCTTGAACCAGGTCTCTGTCACTGCACAGATGTCAATGTTCTCCATTTTAAGGAGTGCCTCAAGTGAGTGCATTTTGAGGTTTAGATTTCTAGCATTGAGTGGCATTACCCTCAGATTTTGCTTGCTTGTACCTGTTATGATAGTGAATCTCTCATTTGAACCTTGCCTAAAAAAGATACTATAGGGGTGGCAAGAGCCTTAGCCAGTATCCAGAATCCCAAGGGTGCCATCTCTGGCAATGCAATGTGGTGTGTTGATCATGTCATCCCAGGAAGACAGATACTGGATCCCCTTAGAAGGACACCAGAAGCTTAGCCAATTGTTGAACTCAATCATTTTGATGGCAAGATGCTACTCAGGGCTAAGGTCATACCTGTCTGGGCTACAAGATCGGACAGCTCCTCCATGTCTCTTTTCATGTAGTCCAGAGAGGTACATCTCAGGTCATTCACACCAACATGGACAATGATAGATAAGTTCAAGCTTCCTGTTCTGATTTCACTGCCCAGGTTTCTGTACCATGCAAAAGTCCCGGTCACATTACTGTACTGGTCACATCACTGTTTTGTACATCTTTCTTTTCAGATTCTTTAACATTCTTCTGTCACACACTACCCTTGCCACTCTCTGCTAATTAGTTGCAGCCTCTCTGAATCTATTTTTATCTCATCTTTCAGGCTTTCGGTCTCTTCACCAACTCCTCACAGAGACATTAACCTGTTAACCTTTTCCACTTTTTTCCCTTCTTATCTCAATGTTCAGCTTCTTTTGATTTCCTCTGTTTTCTATCATGACAACTGTCTTATCTGTACTCAGTTTCAGCCCATGCACATTCAGTTTTGTATTCAATTTCTCCACCATTGTATGAAGTTCATGTTCAGTGTTAGTGTAATGCCATATCTGCATGCAGCAGCATTGTTGATCTGTCCCCTCCACATTGTCAACAGAAAAGAGATGGCAGTATGTAGTAACAAGGATCACCATTGTTCTTTGTCCAGATATAGCCACAATGTCCCACAAATCTCAATGCGAATCCTCTCTTACTTTCACCTATTTATGCCCTACAATAAAAGTAAAGCTTTACTAGTATTACATACTCTTCTTTCCTATATACAAAACTCTGCTTCATTAATGTAAATCAACTCATCACACATTATATGCTTACAAACTTGAATAGTAGCCCCTTAAAATAGTACTATTTCCATTTGTCTCACCAAAAATGTTTAAGTCCATCTTTGGACAGTGGAAATAACTATATATTAATAGTTTTACAAATTAGGGGCAATGTTATAAGATGGAACTGGTTTATATGGCATGTATTTTCTGATACTTTCAATGAATATTTATATGCTCTAGAAAGTTCTTATAATTCTTATAGCAACTGATTTGCTGTGATATTGAAATGCGAAAGTAATTCACTGAAATATTTACTATGTTAATTCAAAGATTTTTTAAGTATGTTAATTAAGAAGTCTCCACTGTTTTCCAAATGGAAACTTTTATATGATATAGATCATAACATTCCCTTAACACACACACGCACACACGCACACATGCACACACGCGCACACACACACACATGCACACACACACATGCACACACGCACATACACACACACACACACACACACACACACACACACACACACACACACACACACACACACACACACACACACACACACACACACACACACACATACACATACACACATATTATTTCTTTATTACATTATTGCTTTATTACTGGCACACATACTTTCTTGTTAAGTGGCTAAATGTAGAGTATCAATCTGTAATGTCTAATAAATGTATGCAGTGGTATTCTCATTGGCCGGGATTCACTAATCCAACGTGTAAGACTAACTAAGTCTTACACAGAAACTGCAGCCTAAGAGTATGATGTCAGTGCATCATGCATATTCATGAGGGCGCGCTGACTCAACTCTAAGGCTAACATGGAGCATGCACGAGTTCAGGGGGTGTGTCAGACTGCCAAGCAGTCCAAATATCCACGACCCTGCAAGTGCCTAAACTGCAAATGTCAACTGAAATGAGCGAGTCCGCTCAAATGTCCACATACCCAACACTACACTCCCCCACATTCTAAATCCCTGTACAAGTTTAAAATGTAAAGCTTTCCTTTTTTATTATTCCCAATATAGCTGCCTGTATTTGTGTGTGTATGCACGGGTTTGTCCATTGCTTAGCTACAGTTAGCAGTGTAGACATCGAAGAGGATAATAAACTATTTATATGCAAATTAAGCCAAATAGCAATAGCGTAGTGGTAGAGCCCTCACACAAAGAGGAGACATTCTCGGTTCGAGTCCTGCCACTCCCCTACCTATTTTCTGTAGGAAATGTGTGCATAAAAAGAATTCCTGACATTTACCTTTTAAATTTCAGTAAAATGCATTGAAATGTTCTATGTGGTAGTGAACAATATTTTTATATATATATATATATATATATATATATATATATATATATATATATATATATATAAGAAGGTGGAATGGTCATGCATACTGATAAATGCATAAGTAACGTATCTTAAGCAATGTGAAGGACTACTAAGCAAAGTTTACTAGTATTAAGCACAGTTAAGTACAATTGCTCATAGCTTAGCACTGCTTTAACTAGCACAATAGTTTTGCATGGAACTGCACATCGCGCCAACTAGCGCAAACAAAACATGTTCGTGGAGCTGCGCACTGCGCTAACTACCGCAACGTTGGGCAACGTTGGGCAATGTTGGGCAGTGTAGAGCAATGCTGGGCAAAGTTGAGCAAAGTCGGCTAAACACAGTCACACCTCCTAGCCGGTCTGGCCAGTAGTAAAATAAAAGGCGATGATAGGCCTCAAACTCAGGATACTGTGCACCATAATCACAGTATTAAACCACTAAGCCATGACAGCTTTAAATATGGATGCATTTCCAACACACTCATATATATCAATGGAAGTTTACCCATTGCTAAGCAGGTTTGCTTTTAGCTGAGATTTTCAAAACCGGCCAATCACAAATAAGTGCGGTAAATGAGGCATATTTAAGCTCCATATGTGGGAATAATTGCCATAACTGGTTGTAGCTCCCATCTGCAGACGGTGTTGGAGAGGGCTCTCATTTTTGAGCACAATGGTGGGGCATTGAGGAGTCAAAAGTAAGGGTTTAACCCCTCTTCCATCATCATGATGCAAGACTCCTGCAGGGCCAGTTTCAGGGCACTGAGTACAAAGCGGAAGCCTGGAACCATCTAGCACATGATCTCACCAGTGCCACAGGGGTCCCTCGGACTGGTGAGCAGGTCAGACACCACTACTCAGACCTGAAGAGACGCAAGGAGGACCGACTGAACCAGTGGATACAGGAGGCCAGTGAAATGGAAAATGCCCCACTACTGAGTATGTAGCCATGGAATGAAGTATGTAAGAATTTCTATTGTAGTCTATGTTATGGATAGGTATGTCTCAATATCCCTTCATTTACTTCACAGCTGCAGGTGTCCGTGCTATGAATCAGCAAGCCTATGAAGATAGGCTACTAAGGCTGTGCCACCAGGCAGGTTAGTAATTATTCTGCATGTGTTCTCATATAAAAGAAGTGAGAGAGCCTGAAAAAGTGTTGTAACCCATTCTAAAGGTATAATAAGTGTTGAATAACTTCTCTGTTCTCTGCATGTACTGTTATATAAAATAAGTGAGACAGCATGAAAAGGTGTTGTAACCCATTAATAAAGGTATAATATGTCTTGAATAAAAGACCTCTGCATGCACTGATATATCAAATAAATGAGAGATCCACTAGAAAAGTGTGTAATGTAATTAATAAAGGTATAATTCCTGGAGTGTGTCTGTATCACTTTCTTCGATATGTTGTTGTACCCTTGCATTATAGAAATAGTACTGTTGTATTTAAGCGCAGTCAACCCACACATGGATAGGCCCATATAAAGTGGATGAAGGGAGTGCCAGTAGCTGTTAAGCATATATACAGTCCTCAACTGTCGGTTCATGGCTTGCATGCACAGGTTAATCTGGCACATGAGTAGCTTGTTATTATGTTTCCCAGAAATGTCAGTGTGCTGCTAGAAATGTAGGGGGCTGTCAACATATACCTGATGATGTCACCCGAGCACATCCAGATATGTAGATATATACATATAAATGAAATATATAAATATGTAGCAGTAACATCTGCATCCAGGACAGTTTGTATGTCAGATACAGGTCAGATATATCAAGAACTACCAAAACCCATTTCAAATTTAACAGACATTGCCTAGTGTAATAATACATGTAGGGGATATATAACTGCAGTCAATAGGAATGTAGTGTAAACTATAAGTATATAAAAGTTGTTAATGGAGGTATCTTTTTACACCCTACTGTATGTGCATAAACAATGCAATTCCACACATCAATGGGTATGTCTAATCTCATAACATTTGTTGGGACACATGTCCTATTGGTTTATAAATATCTGCATTTACTTTGATGCATGTGCCCTGTTCACATACCACAATCTTGGTGGCCTGTTGCCACCAATCAATCCTACATGCTGTTGGAATGTCCACTGTTTTTTTATATATGCATGTGATATGTTTGCTGTTCAACTGTTGGAACTCTGGTGTGTTGGGTTAATGGGAATACTGCTGTATGCTGTTACAACTAAATTGGAATGCTGTTGGCTATTACTAACCCATATTGTCATTAAATCCTCCTAAACATAGAACATATGGGAAGGCTGGTCCCAGCGGACCCACCTGTCCCACCTCAGCTGGCGATGGCACCTGGCACCAGCAGGTCTGGTGCCCAGCCCGGGACCTCCTCCTCTGTTGGTCCTGTGCCACCTTTGGGTGGAAGTGCTGCAGGCGATGAGGCTCATCCCCCCCGTGCAAGAGTGGCTGGAGTAGGGCCACCTATCACCCTCCGAACGGGCCGGGCTGTGGTTCATAGGGAGATCGAGCGTTCAGTCACTGATCCTCTATGCCAGCTTGAGGCAAGAGTGGAGCAACTCACGGGTGAGCCTGCCCCTCCTACGCAGCCCCCAGCACAGCCACCCTCTGGGCTGTGAAGGTGCAGTGGTGACTGCCCATGGGTGGGGATCTCAGTTCCACTGTTGCCATCTGTGGGCTCATGGGCTTGTGATTTCCAAACACCCTTCCCCATCAATGGTGTTCACCCACCTCATGTGTCATATTCCACCCCTGTATGCATCTTGTTTGTCTTGTCTGTTTACCTCTCCAACCTACCTCTCAAAATATACCTACTTCCCCTGCCCCACATTCCACTGTTACCTGAAAAAAAAGAAAAATATGGGCAATCTGCTCCCACAAAAATATTACGCCCCATACATAGCTGCCTATTTTGCACACATGTCTGCTGGACACATAAACTGAAATTTAATTGGCAGTACAACATACTTCATTGTTCTCACCCCTCTCTCAGGGGTGGAAGGTTTCAAATTTCCATCCAAATTACTATCATATGTACAGCTGTTGCTGTTAAAGAAATGGGCAGCTAAGGACCTTCCCTACACCCATCTTGCACATCCCGAGCTGTTTTCCCTTCTGTCTTTCCCTCTCTGTGCCCCTTTTTCACCTCTTTCCTATCTCCCCATTTTCTTTTCTTTCAAAGAAATGAGCGCGGGAGTTAGCGGTAGTAAGCACTTTTAAGTAGTAGTTAGTGGGTTTGCGCAAGTGTGCGCATGTGTGCGCTTAGCTAAGTATTGCTAAACGTTGCACAAACCCGCACAAACCTGCTTACAACTGCTTAAAAGTGCCTTATTCACCCTGCATGTATGGGGCCTTGTTCTGCTCAGCAGCAAAATAAAACATCAGTCTCGAACCCCGGACCTTGGATACACTAGACTGCATGAAGTACCACTAAGCCACAGTATATATACAGCTGGTTGTTGCTGAACTATATATATCATGCATCAGAATGAGTGAATGTAAACGTAAGATAGGAATGCCATAACACAAAACCTGTTCTGTGGAACTTTACCAGCAGCTGTTATGGAATAGCATTACATAACTGTGATAACAGAACCAGCCATTTTAGCAGTGAATAATGTTACAGCAGCACTTTACAACCCCCACACAGTATTATAGCAGTACAATCCCCACCCAAATGTACAAAATACCTGTGTGTTCAAGATCCAGCAAGGATGTAGGTAGGTATACTCAGTACTGGAATTGTCCAGTTTTCATGAGCATCCTGTGCTAATGTCAACAAAACAAAAAACACAAACTGTGCAGAAGTGAGTACGTTAATATCCATAGTATAGCAGTTCACAAACAGTTCATGTGCCAAATGAAAACATCTCAATAACTATGTATGTATGGCAGCTAATTGTATAAGTAGAAAAGAAACTACATACTCCCATGTATCTTGTGTTAGCATTTGTAGGGGTGAGTACAAATCTACACTGTCAACTGTGTACTGGAAGTGGCAACATTCAGGTCTGAGTACAACATTCAAATCACTGGCTACACCCCTAGCATCAGTTCTAAGAAGTATACCAACCTTCTGACTTACACAATGGTGTCCACAGCAAACACGCATGGTCCCCACTTCGGAAAGCTGAAAGGGCTACGCCTACCTGACTTAGCAATTTATAGCATTGGGTTGCTATAACAGTGAGTACTGCAAGTACCACACAACAGGCTGCATGCAATTGCCAAATGGTGGCCACCAATTGGTGCAGAGGCCATCACATGAACATGTGCAGATACCCATAAAAGCAGGCTGTACTTGCTGTCCACATATGCAATCATTGCATTGCAGGTATGGAGGGAGAGAGAGAGACATGGATGCAGACGCAGACAACAGCTGCAGAAAAAAAGAAAAAAGAAAAAAATATATATTGAAAGAAAAAGTAATATATTGAAAGAAAAAAATAAAAAATAAAAGAATATATTGAAAAATATATATATATATTGAAAAAAATATATTGGAAAAAAAATAATATATTGAAAAATAAATAATATATTGAAGAAAATATATATATTGAAAAAATATATTGGAAAAAAATATATTGAAAAATATATTGTAAAAAAAATAATATATTAAAAAAAATTATATTGAAAAAAATAAATATATCTCAAAAAATAAATAAGATATAATAAATAAATCTATTACAAAACACACGGAAATGACAAATACTAACATATACAAAGGAAAGGTATGTAACATATATGTATTTACTGGCATGTAGTAGATGTTTATGAAGAGTACTCTACATAGTTTAAATCATCCATATGTGGCAGCAGTACGTATCTATGCACAGATGCCCTGCATAACTACTGGCATGGAGAAATCAGTGTGTAGCTGTGTGCAGTGGGATATGACTGTGACATATGTAGTTCAGCATTAAATGTCAAACATCTGATCCATGTTATCTGTGTTCTGTACAGTAGTGTGTACAATGTCTGTTTGGGGGAGATGCGCATACGGTTATATAAACATGGATGTGACAGAGTAACAAATGCATGATAGTCATATTAATGTGTAGCTTAGCATTGGCAACAGCTGTACCAGGCTAGTATGCTAATCTAGCATTTGCAGCTATATATACACCCTCTAATATTACTGTGTGCTCACATGTGACACCTGTTCATGTTGCAGCAAGGCCCAACAGGTCAGCCATGAGGTACAAGAACTTACAACAGTGTGGACCTTGTGTGTGTATGGCACACACATATGGAGAGATCTGTCTGTGTCAGATATATTAGCATCTGTACATGTGCATAGAGCAAGGGACATACTGCAACTGTTTGTGAAGGGTGGACATATATATGTTGTTGAAGGTTGTTATGTGCATATTTCTATGTAGTTTGTAGTGTGTGGCAAACAAGATAGCATACAGTGCTGGTATATGATATCATATGTGGTGGTTAAACGCTGTGGGTATGATTTGTCACATTTGCAGTGTTGCAGCCAGTGAGGCCTGCGAAAGCTACATGGGCTGAGAACACCTTCAATGCATTCCGCACAACACTGTGCAATATTATGACATAACTGTATACCTCACAACCTTCACATAATTGATATCCCCACCATGAAAGGTGGACTGTATATGTGCCTATATGTATATCTATATGTACACCAATGGATGTGTATATGTATGTGTGTATATACATATATATACATATATATGTATATATATATATATATATATATATATATATATATATATAAAATATATATAGAGAGAGGGAGAGAGACAGGGACATGTTTACTGCAACAGATGCCTGGTGACAAAGCCATGGACTCAAGCTCAATGTTGACACTGCATTGGCATCCCTTCTTGCAAAAACTCTGTACCCATTAACTACCACATAGGTGGTAGTCTACTAAACACCGAAGGTGTGATAAGAGACCATGGGACACTGGTTGACAGTAGTCTCCCCTCTGATAATCACAGTGCCACACTAGTCATGTCATCTGTCTATGTGGCACACATCATCACAAAAGGTGTGTCATCCAGGGAAATATAGGTCAGTGTTCCCCTCTAGTCATCACACATAAAGCCCATTATAGAGTACAATGCCCCATGTGGTATGTACCTCACAAGACATCTACAGTAACTGGAAATGACACAGACATTCCTCACAAAGAATAATACCTGCCTCAAACAGATGCCCTATGCAGACCTTCTCACAAACCAACAGCTAGACTGTGTCGCATACCGCCTACCCAGAGGTGACCCCTGCCTAACATACTATGCTATGTCAAACCCAGAGTTGTTGAACATACTCCATGTAAACAGATCACAATCCCTACGAGCTACACACTCTTGGGACCTAAACCTTGTGACCTCAATAAACAGCACATGCTGGAGGGATAGATTCCTATCTCAGAGACATCCCATACTCTGGAACAAACCACCTATCAATAGCAAACAAAGCTCCTAATTAGCAGTCATCATAAATAATCCTGATGATTGTATGGGAGATAGGAAATACACCCCAGGAATCACCTCTGTGGCTCTGCTTGTCAGGGCCACATGAAACGTAATTACTTGTGTGTCAAAGGCCAGAGTAGCATATGGCTAGACATCTATAGGCCCTAGGGCCAATAGCCTATTACCTACCTATGAAGCGATACACACCCACATGTACTTGTTGTAATAATTGCTATGTGAGGTTGACTGAGTGTGATGGTGAATGTGTTGCTGAATGTGTCAGAGTTCTGTATATGTGTGATAGCTTAGTGGGAAACTGTTTCTGTCATGGTATTATGTGTCCTAGCTGTGATCCCAGCAAAAGATGTGTATGCAATTGCTAGGCGGATAAAGCAGTATGCCATACGGTCTGTCATAGTCCCTTGGTGTTGACTGGGGTGTCCCATTGTAGGCTAAAGCAGTACATGTATGCTTATTGAGTGTTACTGCTGGTGAATACAACTCCTGTATGAACTGTAGTACTAACTGAAGCTGTATGCCTAAACAGCACAGTATGGTGTATGTCCACATTTCTTGGAACCACATTTTTTTGTGTTCTCTGTAGTCCTCACAGATTACATACCAAAGGCATAAGTTTTCATAACTACTGACACACAGTACTGTATGGTACACAGGTAAAGGTCATCTGGGTTGCCATACCTTTGTGTCTGGTATATATGTCTGATGTGTGTGTGGGTATGCCTGTACCATGGCCTTGGTCATATGTGTGTTACAGGATATAGATGTGTATCTAGCAACATGTATAGTGTAGTACAGCAGTATGCCACCTATATTAACGAATGTGCACATTTGTTAGGCAGGGGTTTGCCATCATTGACTAGTGTGGTATACTGGTAATGCTGTAACTGGACTTTACAATTATTGCAATGGATTACATATTTCTTGATGCATTAGCTTGATATATACCTCCTGTGGCTAGGTGGTGCATTGTGTCACATACACTGTGCCATGTACTGTTTATAGTCTTACATACTGGTTTATCTTTGTTGCTGTGCAAAACATGGTTTGATATATAGAGTGTGCCAGGTACTGTCAGGCAGTTGGGGCTGAGCACTGATATGTGGTATTGAAAGTGTGTATCCTCTGACAGCCAATAGGTTGCTATATATGGCAGTTAATTGATATCTGTACTTTAGAATGTTAAGTGTGCCACATGACTTTCTCACACATATTGTTTCATTGTCTTCCAGGGTCATGTCCCACCATCGCAACCCCATCTATAGCCCGGCAGAGGAGGAACAGATAACAACAAGCCTGGTGCAGCACTATGCCCTGCTGTTCTCCAGAACCAGGCAGGACCAGCATGAGCGGACTGCACTGTGGCAAGATCTTGTCCATAGGGTAAATGACATAGGCATGCATAACCAGACATATGAGCAGGTACGCCATCACTGCAGTGATTTAATTAGACATGTCTGGCAGCATGTGTCTGATATCCATAGACAACAGCTTGCCACAGGTGGTGGGGTAGACATCTATCCCCCCCTCACCAGAGTGGAGGAGCTGCTCCTGAGCCAGGTGGCTCCTGGCCAACAACAACAACAACAACAAGTAACATGTATCATCATGGAGGCCGGAGCCACACAGCAAGTTGACATGGAGCGTGCAGGTAACATGGCATAGCTGTAGACTACTGTTACTTCTACTAGTAGAGCATGCTTATGTGAGATGTGTACTGTGTAGTTAGAAGATGTGGTGCCTAGTGTTGTGCAATACTAATAATTAGGAATATAATCTGTAGGCCTGTGACTGTCAACTGCTGTACTACTGTAACATTGCAAACACACAGTAGCAATGCCACAGTTGTTGCCACTGACAAACTGTCTCATATCCTTGTAGGTCCCTCTGGTGTGACAGCTATGCAGCAGACCCATGCTGGTGAGTGTGTTCTACATTTAAAATTGCTAATTAAATGTGCATGTCATAGGTGAGGTGTAGGCCATGTACACATATCACACCTACGCATAATGCATGCTGTGCATGTTTGCTGTGAGACTATGCACATCCCAGTAACATGGGTAGCTGCCTAAAACACATACAATACACAGAGCATCCCACACAATTGTGGCAACACTGTAGTGGACATTTGATAGGCAGAGTCGATATATATGCACACAACATACACGACTTTGTCATACGCAGTACACGTTAACATGCTACATATGGCGTATTCAGACACCCACTGTAAGGTCACACTCTAGTATCCCAAATGTCATCCACACAGCACACATAATATACCTGAGATGTAGATGCCTCTCATGTGGCTGTGCGACACTCTTCAACACATAACACATTCATGTTAGGCAATGCCCCCTATTGGGCACCATACAAACCCATGTAACAACTGGCTGTGAAATGGTGAATGTAGCCATGGTACTGCAGTTCCGGTACAGCACGGTATGTGCCGGTCTGGCACACATTAGTAGCCTTGAGTGACCACATGATGCTGCATGATGATGGCTCATGGTACCACACCCCATCCAGTTACAGTGACCACAGTACCACACATAGCATTAACTGCTATGCACCTCAATGTTACATGTGTGCAAACATATGCACCGATACACAATATGCATAGCAATCACCATTTGTACAAAGTGACACATATATGTCTTGTAATGCTAGTGAGTGTATAGGTCACATGACACACACTGTGTATGTGTGATGTTTAATGTTGCAGTTGTGTTGTAGGATGCCATGGCATGGCTGGCACTGGCATGTCCACAACATGTCCTACACTCACCATAATCACTGTACAATGGCTATGTTGAGCAATGGTATTCTATCAGGTATACATGCACCACTCATCCTGTGTGTATACATAGCATGCATGTGCTAAACCTGTGTCCACACTTATCTGCTAAAGACACAGATGCTCTAATCAGAAATGGATATGTATGTGACACACAGATACACATCCAGCCATGGTATGTATACCTGTGAGTGATGGTACACAGGACATTGCAGAGCTTTTAATACTTGCACAGCAATGTTGTGTCCATGTACACATTGCATTCCAGGGTGAGGCCAATCACTGAACAACAATACACATGCATCAAAGCCATGTATACTGTTATTAGCAAGGCTGTCTACACCCACACTGCATGCTGTTGAGCAACACACGTCCTGCATGCTAACACATGTGATATAACTGTTTGCCTTGTGATACTGTACCCCATCACCTGCTATTAAGTATGTTCTGGATTGCTGGTGGTGTGTGCGTGTCTGTTTTAGTCAGGAGTGCATTTGTGTGCATGTGTTCATGTGTGCCTGTGTGCATGTGTTCATGTGTGCATGTGTTCATGTGTGCATGTGTGCGTGTGTGCGTGTGTTCGTGTGTTCATGTGCATGTGTTCGTGTGTTCGTGTGTTCGTGTGTTCATGTGTGCATGTGTGCATGTGTTCATGTGTGCATGTGTGCAAGTGTGCATGTGTGCATGTGTGCATGTGTGCTTGTCTTTATGTGTGCTTGTGTGCTTGTGTGCATGTGTTCATGTGTGCCAACATCATGTACAGGTCGTAAAGTGTGTTTCCTGTCTTCCTCTCACAGGTGCTGACTTTGGGCTGGTTCACTGCAGCGGGGAAACTAATGTCACTGAGCAAAATAGTGATGATGATGATGATAGGTGTGTTGAGGCACAGGCATGTTTGCCAGGGTTTGCCATTGGGCCACCAATCGACAGTACACAAATGTCCACCCCATCCATGCACACAGTCATACTGCCAATACATCCATCACCAATGCCCTTAGCTGAGGGACAGTGTACAGTCAGCATTGGCCAGGACAGTGTGGTATCCATGGCACATGCATCCTGACACAGCAGCCATACCCAGATGCCTGGAAGGGTACCACATAGGCAGATGTCCAGGGGTTCTCGTCGGAGCACTGCTGCTCATCATGCCACTGATAGACGTGCCACAGGTCTTACAACGTCACGCATGTTCCAGGCTGTCATGGAGGCATGTATGGAATGGTACACCAGACAGGGACAAAGGGCACAGAGGGCACATAACACTGCCATAATTGACAGTATCCATGACCTAGCAGGTGCCATCCATAATTACACTGAGGTCACTGATAGACGTTGGGGAGAGACATTATATGTCCTCCGCAATGTCATGTCCATGAGTCAGGACAGTGAGGGACGGTTGAGTCATCGACGTGGACGTATGCCAGCAACATCAGCAGCTGGCAGTCAGTGCAGACATCCCTCAAGTCACAGCCACTCCCGTAGTGCCAGTACCAGCCCCATCAATGTTGGGGGTGGGCTGTCCATAGAACATCCTAGAAGACCACATGCACATGGCTCTGGACAGTCCCAGCAGGGACCTGGGTCCAGTGTACATCCATCTACCTCTGGGGATAGTACCCAGTCTGGCTTAGTACCTGATAGTGTCAGTAGCACCCCTGCCAGGCACAGGTACCATATCCATGGCCAGAGATGGTGATCTGTAAAGCCTGGCAGGTACAGTCTGTGGCTGTCCCACAAATACCCATATATGGCAGCCACATGGTGGAACTGTGTGCATGCAGACACACACACACATGAACCAGACACCTAGGGCTAATGCATACCCGCACACATTACATCAACATTGGCCCATAGCAGTACTCCTGCCCCACATACACACACACACACACACACACACACACACACACACACACACACACACACACACATACATGTTGATTGGATGGCTCACTGTAGGCCTCTGGCAAACCAATAACACACCCTGTGCATATGATGAAACCTGTGCCACCTCCTGTCACCTGTATCATCGATGCAGGAACAGGCTACCATGGTGCTGATGCACAGGGTGACTTTATAGCAGTATAGCAATGTTACCATGTTGTCAGCAGTAGAGTGTAATGATATGTTTGAAGTTGTAGCCGAGCAGGCATGATGCATTAAAGGTATGATTGTCATTGTAGTATTGTTTACACCAGTGTTAGTTAAAATAGTGTATTGTCCACCCATGTGCCACTTGGCTGATGTGTGTAGTATTGGCAGCATGTGTTAGAGAGTGGACAGTATGTGTGGGATGTGTGTAGCACAGATTTGCAGGTGTACATCTGTGAACATGGTGGAGGTGCACTGTCTGCATGTACGTGCATAGTAGACACATGGGTAGGGTGACATGCCCTGTATTACACAGTAACACTCCATAGTTTCTATTGGTGGCCAGTATGCATTGTACTATACACATTTTGGAACCTGATTACACATGTGTGTATGACATGGTTTGACACTGTGCTGTGGGTGATACTGTTACTATCTGTCATTGTTCTGCATTCTGGTAGTATACATAACTTCAACAGCCTGACCATAACCAATCTTTAGATGATGTCTTCACAACTGGCACACAGCTGTAGGACACACAGCAACATTTGGATACTTTAGGTACTATACTATGCCAGTAACCAGTGGTATTCACCTGCACCCATTACTGAGACCACTTCTGTTTAGCTCTCTTAGGTACAAGCAATCACAGTAGGGATATGTCCGTCCATGTCTGGTAATGCATACTGTGGCCTATAATGCATTCTCCAGATGACACACACATCCTCCACAAGGGTATCATGCAGACAGATACCTGTTGTCAAACCCATGCTGTAAAGCTATTAGCCAAACTAAGCATAGTCATCCACCTTTACGGAACATAGTATCCCCACAGTACCACATAGGTAGTAGCCACCAACATGATGAACAGGTACCGATGTGTACATGCAACCAAGTGTTACATCATCTCTCCTTTGATAATCACATTTCCTAAGGTATTTTGAAATACCTCGGTGGATCACATAAGCAATAAGGGGTCTGCATGCATATCCACAAAGGTTGTTGTACACCTATAATGAATAGTCATCATTGACAGACTTTGCTGTGTTAAAACAGGTCTGACATATACCTCGGCCATAAACCCTCACTCACACAATTCAATAGAAACCGTAATGAGTGTGTGTGACACGGATGACCTAGGCCAGGGATCACTGCAGTGGCTGGCCTTGTCACAAGCATACAGATGTGACCTAAGGTCTGGGAAACAGCAGCACAGCCTGGCAAAGATGACAGTTGCGTTCTTGGAGAAAGCAGGGTTCACACACATGAAATAATTGAGGTAACATCTACGTATATGTATTTGCCACACAGCTACCTCACATGTGCAATGCATACTGATATGTCACAAAGTAGTAAAAGCAAAACCCACAACACATTGACCAACAGTGCCACACACACACACTGAGTGCAGGATTCAAACCCCTACCTAACTACTTCATGATACTAGAGGAATATGCATTAACACTTTTGAGATTTTAAGTATTTTTCTTCAGATTATTTGCTAAGTTTTTCTGCATAGCCGCTTACTTTGAGCATTTTCTGGCTTGTTAAACTTGATTTCTGCATTGGTAACTGTATTTAGAACACAACCTAGAGCTGTTTACTGAATTTCCTGTTTGCACTTATTTTTAAAATCGTTTTTTTCTTAAAACTTGCATTTTATCTGTCTCTGGTCTAGCACTCAAGTGTGGGGTCATTTACTGCACTGTTATAACTTGTTGATACTTGTGAACTTCTGCTATCTTTACAAAAACAAAAAAAAAATCTTGCTTTTTTCCCACTTTTCTGAGATTGAAAAAAGTTCAGTTACAGGCTTGCTGTTCTGAACTGTTTGTAAGTTTCTTGGAGGCCATTTTTGCTTGGGCTAAAGGGAAGTCTCTCTGTTCATCAGTGGCAGTGATAAACATTGAGCAGCCTGCCTGCCCCTGTGGGAGTGGTTACTGCCTTGAAACTGTAGTTTTATTGGCCATTTTGGGTCAATTCCAAACTCCTTGATCTCCCTCTCTTAAAACCAGATTGCCTCGTGGTTTTGGCATCTTTTCAGACTTGTTGGCTGTTGGGGAAGCACCCACCAAGAGGAGAAAATGCTAAGAGAAGAAAGGAGACACTTTTGAGATTTTAAGTATTTTTCTTCAGATTATTTGCTAAGTTTTTCTGCATAGCCGCCTAATTTGAGCATTTTCTGGCTTGTTAAACTTGATTTCTGCATTGGTAACTGTATTTAGAACACAACCTAGAGTTGTTTACTGAATTTCCTGTTTGCACTTATTTTTAAAATCGTTTTTTTCTTAAAACTTGCATTTTATCTGTCTCTGGCCTAGCACTCAAGTGTGGGGTCATTTACTGCACTGTTATAACTTGTTGATACTTGTGAACCTCTGCTATCTTTAAAAAAACAAAAAAACAAAAAACTTGCTTTTTTCCCACTTTTCTGAGATTTAAAAAAGTTCAGTTACAGGCTTGCTGTTCTGAACTGTTTGTAAGTTTCTTGGAGGCCATTTTTTGCTTGGGCTAAAGGGAAGTCTCTCTGTTCATCAGTGGCAGTGATAAACATTGAGCAGCCTGCCTGCCCCTGTGGGAGTGGTTACTGCCTTGAAACTGTAGTTTTATTGGCCATTTTGGGTCAATTCCAAACTCCTTGATCTCCCTCTCTTAAAACCCTCTTTTGCGTGGTTTTGCACGTTTTTGTGCATAGCGCAACAATGGGCAGCACCGCCTAATTGGGTTTAAACTATTCCTTGCTCCACAAAGTCTGCTCTTCACTTTTTCCCTTAGAACTGCTCTATCTCTGAAATTAAACATCATATTCTCATTCTAAGGCCCTTCACTGGTCCAAATAAGTAATCTTACAAGTTAGCACTATTAAACCATAAGCACTACTTACTCTTATACTCTCTATGATTACCTTGGCCCCTATTGGTCCGTCTTAATTCAGTTTCCCTATATTACTCTAGCATGTCCAAAGGTCAGTCAATGGTTTCCTCTCCAGTCCAGCTGGTGAATCTGGGAATTTTGAGGCAATGTTACAACCGTCTCATGTACACGGACAACCCTCTCCTCCTCCAAACATGTTCAAATATATGTGAGAGATGCAACCATATAGCCAAACTGGAGGCTGAGCTCTCTCATCTCAAAACTGGTGAAACCAGTCAGGAGGAGAAGGTAACCTCACACAACACAATTCCAGTATCACATAGTCCAACCAAATCAGCAAACCAAACAAATAAATACACAAAAACATACTCAGAGGCTCTAAATAAAAATCTACCTAAGCAAAAGAGACCTCCAAAGCAGACATCCAAGCAAACGCTACCCCAAAACAAAACATGCACAACACATAGCCCACAAAGTCAGTGTGCCAAGCAGCCACAGCCCTTAAGGCAGAATAACACACCTGATACTCTTGTAATAGGTGACTCTATTGTCAGACACACTGACGTCCCGCTCACCAGGCTGAACAAAGAGAAGGTCACAGTGAGCTGCCTGTCGGGCACTAGGATCCGCCACATAACGCAAGCACTCAGGTCACACCAAAGCAAATACAAATATGACTCAGTCATCGTACATGCTGGTGTGAATGACCTGAGATGTACCTCCCTGGACTACATGAAAAGAGACATAGAGGAGCTCTCTGATCATGTAGCCCAGGCTGGTATGACCCTGACCTTGAGCAGCATCTTACCCTCACCTAGAATGATGCTACAGTACAAAGACAAAATGATCGATTTTTAACAATTGGCTAAAATGTTGGTGTCATTCAAAGGGGATTCAGTGTCTGTCAGCCTGGGATGACATGCTCGACAAGCCACGATGCTTCACTAGGGACGGCTTGCACCTGTCACCACTGGGCTTTTGGATATTGGCAAAGGCTCTTGCCACCCCCATAGTGCCTTTTTTAGGCAAGGCTCAAAAGTCAAACCCACCTCCATAGACAGCACAAGGAACAAGAAACTAAGGGTAATGCTGATAAACGCCAGAAGTCTTAACCTCAAGATGCACACACTCGAAGCTCTCCTCAGTATGGAGAACATCGATATCTGTGCAGTGACAGAAACCTGGTTCAAAGCTCCAGAGAGCACCCCAGCACTACCAGGTTATACCTCATATCATGCTTTTTGGCCCCAAAACCCGGGCCGAACCACAAAAGGAGGGGGAGTTTCCATATTTATCAAGGATATCCACACCTCCAGGTTAGTGGCATTGCACGAAGTATCAGAGATCATCCATGTGCAACTAACAGTGGGCAAGACTGCTTTTCAGTTTATAGCATCCTACAGACCACCCTCTCAAAGTCAGGAATCCCACTCGGCTTTCCTGAAAACATTGGAGAACATGAAGATCTCTCCGAACACCATTATATTGGGTGACTTTAACTACCCAAACACAGACTGGGAGCACTACTCAAGCCCCAGCACTTTAGCCCAAAGGTTCCTGGAAATTATAAACTCAAATGCTATGGAACAACTAGTCACCACTCCCACAAGAGGGGATAACATACTAGATCTGATCATTACCAACATGGGTACTCTATGCTCCATACCAGAAGTATATCCCTCATTGGTAAGATCAGACCATAAATTAATTTCACTGGATATCCACATCCCAACCCCACTCCCAACCCAGAAAATCACAGTGAAAAACTTCTCAAAAGTGAACTTCTCACTTCTCAAAACTGAAGTGGAATCCTTCAAGGCCCCAGGGCCAGTGGAAACTACGGCCCAAACTACAGAATCCTATATAAAAGCATTCTACGGACATCTCCAGGAATGCATGGATCATGCTATCCCAAACAAAACCAAGACCCAATCATCCAAAGGCAGGCATGCAGTCTGGTGGACCCCAGCCATAAATAAACTGTACAACAGAAGGAGGAAGCTACTACATGATAGAGCAAAATCCCTAATAGGGAAGGCGGTTCTGATCAGTACTAGCAAAACATTACGATCCCTCATAAAATCCTCCAAGGCCAGCTTCGAGAGAAAAATTGCACAGGACACTAAAGACAATTATAAGGCTTTTTTCAGTTATGTTAGGAACCTGGGATGCAACTCCCAGACTTGTTCTGAGTTGATTCTAAATGACAAAAAAATACACTGAACCCACAGACATCGCCAATATCCTGGCAGACAGGTTCAGTGCAAACTTCTCCCCTCCCTCCCCCCCAAAAGAGCAAGTATCTATCCCGGCAGAGGGCTGCCTCCCAAACATCTCTGATGCTCAGGTGAAGGCTGCCCTCTCCAAAGCAAAAAACACTGCTTCCATGGGACCAGAAAGCGTCCCAGGTTGCGTCCTACATGAACTCCAAGAAGAACTAACCCCTCAAATAAAACAGCTGTACAATCTCAGCCTCACTACAGGATATGTGCACACAGAATGGCGTACAGCAACATTGGTCCCACTCCACAAAGGTGGAGCCTCTACGGACCCTGGAAACTATCGCCCCATAAGCCTGACTAGCCTAGTCTGCAAGTCTATGGAGAGGATCATCATGGAGCTCATAAACAAAGACATTAGGGACCTACAGACACTTGATCCTACCCAATTTGGCTTCGTCAAGGGCAGATCCTGCCTTTTGAACCTGGTTGACTTCTTTGAAACAGTCACCAAAGCCATAGATGAAGGGAAGGTAGTCCACACAGCCTATCTGGACCTAGCAAAGGCATTTGACACAATACCCCACTCGGGCATCATAGATAAGCTATCCAGCTTAAATATAAACCCCTATGTCACAAGATGGGTCGCAAACTGACTCAAAGACAGATCCCACAGAGTGAGAGTTGCTGGAGCCATGTCAGACATGAAACTGGTCAAAAGTGGCGTCCCACAAGGTTCTGTCCTGGGACCGCTCTTGTTCGGTATATACTTTTCCAAGGTACAGGCCAACGTGGGAGGACTATGGCTCACCAAGTTCGCAGATGACTGCAAACTGGGCGCCATAATCGACTCTCGAGCTGGCACAAACATCCTTAAAAAAGGTCTCACAGAGACTGATAACTGGTGCCAGAGCCATGGTCTAAAGCTAAATGCCAAAAAGTGTATAGTCATACCCTTTGGCAAAAACAATGTGCCCACAAATTACCACATAGGCAGTAACCCATTAAGTACAGAGAAAGTAATTAGGGATCTGGGGACCCAAGTTGATAGCAATCTCTCCTTTGACAGCCACATTGCCAAAGTGGTTAGAAAGACCTTCTACATACCCCACCTCATCATGAAAGGATTCACATTTAGATCAAGTGAGGTAATCATGCCCCTTTATTCATCCCTCATCAGGCCTATCATAGAATATAATGCCCCTTTTGGGATGTACCTTACCTGACACCTGCAACAATTAGAAAGACCCCAAAAGTACCTCACCAAGAGGATCAAGGGACTCAAGCAGATGCCATATGCTGCTTGGTTAAAAAAACTCCAGCTCTACTCAGTTGCATACCGCCTACTTCAAGGCGATCTATGCCTGACATATAAAGCTATGTCCAATCCAGAATTAATGGACATGCTCCACCTCAGTAAATCTAAATCCTTTAGAGCAAGACGCTCGAGGGACTTGAACCTCAGCACAGAAATAAATAGAACTTGCTGGAGGGACAGATTCATAACCCAGAGGCTCCCTTCGCTCTGGAATAGAATTCCAATTCATGTTAGGAATGAGCATCTCACTGAATCTCTTCAAGAAGAATCTTGATGAATGGATGGAGGATCGTAGGTTTGTCCCGGGGATTACTTCAGAGTCACTATTAGACAGAGGCACAGTAAACTAAACCTTAAAAAGGGCACAGTATACTCAAATCAAGGGGTGGCATAAGCCAT
>NC_056726.1:88533839-88568186 GCF_019279795.1 Protopterus annectens | reverse complement strand
CATTCAAAAATTTATGCACCATTACAGTGTGTCTCTCACAAGGTATGTTAAGGCTTCTGCAGATGTCATTGAGTGAGTGGATGATTGTGATGTTATTACAGTCTGTATTGCAATTGTTTCGGGTGTGGGGGAGATGTAGGTGGGTGTACATAGCAGATAAAGGTTTGTGAGAACTGCACTTATACATATTCCATATGTGTGTGAGGGCTCCTTCCCTAATTGAAGACCTATCATTTAGTAGACTAATACTATGGTTATTGCAGGCTTATTCATTAAGCCATTGTTAATTGGTTCCTATATAGCATGCAGGTGATGTTGATCCTTCAATCCCTCCGGTAATACATCGATATGTAATGAAATGTTGCTACATGAAAGCTGTCTAGTGTATTTCTGTCACATATATTTACACTCATTACAGTTCTGTTGTTGACTGAACCTCTTTGGCTTTGGTTGCCACCTTTTCAAATGGCCATAGTGAGATTTGCAGGACACACATCGGATTTTAGAGGCCGACACATACCCACGGTCAGTACAAAGGATAGAACTTATCTTTTTTCCTAAATAAAACATTATTCTTGTAGCAGTTTAGTTGCTTATTATGTTTCTTGTAGCATTTAGGTATTTTAGATACAGAAATAACTATTTTATGCAACTATTACATAAAATATGGGACATAATTATGTCCTACAATCTCAGGACATTTGCCCTTTTTAATATTTTTTGTCAGGACACAACTGCCCAAAGAGGGACTGTCCTTCTCAAAGTGGGACAGGTGGTAACCCTATGCCTAAGGCCAGCTATGACCACACCTACTTTAATAATCTACTTCCAAGTTAGCACGAACAGACACACGGAGCAAACACACACACACACATTACAGTCCCACGGAAACACACACCGCACTCAGAATACACACTTACACACACTACAGCAATCAGAAACACACTTAAACACAGTACCTACCTGGACCACAGCACCAGCAGCAATAACTAAATGTCCCTTAACATCGTGATAATAGTACTCGCAGTTCTAGTGTTCCGGCACTGTGGTCTTTCGGTCTTTAAGCCTTGTGATTACGCGTGTCGGTATGTAGAGCATTCAGTAGTTGGCAGTATCCTATTTATTTGTACCTCCATGGTTGTGTACATGTTGTTAACCTATCTATATATTTGCTGATATATGTATATCCATATATATCGAGATATATCTCTCTATCACCCTTTCTATCTCTATATTATATATATATCTATCTATCTATATATATATATATATATATATATATATATATATATATATATATATATATATATATATATATATATACAGAGAGAGAGAGAGAGAAAAAGAGAGTGAACACACTTTTTGTTGGGTACATGGTGGTGTATAATATTTCCGGAACTCCACCCTTTTGTGTTTTAACCTGTCACAATACACACCTGCCGTTGGTACATCTCAGGTAGCTTAGTGGTAGGTGATTGTGTACATGGTTGCATGTTCTACTCCTGGCAGTGGTCGTTTTACCTCTCAGAGCAGGCACTATTTTTACAAGGGTGAATAATGCAGATTTCACCTGTTCTGGCCATCTTTTACCATGATCTGCGTGATATTCAGCAAAGCTTAGACCTGTTTTGCGCATGTCTGTGTAGTCATGTTTAAACTACGCTTACCGTCACTTGCCGGCGCATAAACCCGCTAACATGTGCTTAAACGTGCTCTAATGACCTGCATCCAACATCCATTATTCGTGCCATCAGAATTACGTAACGGCCCTTGCAGGTCTTGGAACCGGGAACATGCACGACACAGTCAGTGGCTTTACCACTTGGGCATCTGGGATATGTACAAGTGTTATGGTGTTTTGTATGTGGACTGTACTACCGCTGTTCCTCCATACTGCAAACAAATGTGTAACTCAGTTAGTTTACATGTGGATGATACCTATTAATGGTATATCCAAGTGATGTTTAATGGATGTGCTCCAGCTATGGGAATCCATGTCATAGTGAGCCACACACTGTAATGTGCTACACCTTGCCACAACCATAACTGGAGAATGCTGGGGTGATGGATACCTGTCATGGGTACTCCGCATGCTTTGGAACTACATCCCTGATTACATTATATGGAGCCCCTCATTAACACACCAGGGAATCCTTGCACAGTGGGTAAGGAACAGTGGTTACACACATGGATCCCGCAATTGCCTATGCTCCACAGAGGGACAGTTAGTTAATCGATGGGGTGTCGACAGCATACACATTTTGCCTAGGCTGATGAATGGCCTCTGACAATCAGGCATGTACCTACTGATGTACCTAGGAACCTATACATACAGTATCAACACATGCTGTTAGCTTTGTTTACTGTTCAGGTGTTGACTTACCTTGTTCCAATAGCTGTTGTGTGTGCAATAGTTGAGAGCTGCCTATGTAGGATTCATACAGTAGACCACCTATACATAACAATTTACAGGTGGTCGTGTGTGTGTGCCATCCATTTTACTGTGTGTGCAGGTGGAGAAGTGTGTCAGTCCATAGGGGCCTACACTGTCAGTGTATGTGCTATACATTCACTCTTTGCCAAGGCATGGGCATATTGGGCACACCTCCATCTGCCTACTGAGGCTGGCACAGGGTGTTCGTGGTCTGAATCCCACTGTGCCTGTGATACCCTTGACAATTGTGGTGGGCTGTGAGGGCCTTCACCATTATGTCCCTGCTGCAGCTGTTTCCGCAGGATCATATTATGTAGCATGGCACATACTATGAAGATGTGGGTACACGTGCCTGGAGAGTACTGCAAGGCTCCGCCAGATATTTCCAAGCAATGGAACCGTGATTTCAGCATCCCAAACACATGCTCTTTGATGATTCTGGTTTGTGCGTGTGCCTCATTATGGTGTTTTTGCCTGGGTGTGTGTGCATTTCTGATGGGAGTCATCATCCACGGCTCCAGTGCATAGCCAGCATCTCCCACAAGGTGGCCATATGGGATGCCCCCCCTGACAAATACCTGATACAGCTGTGAGGCATGCCAGATATGGGAGTCATGGTAGCTCCAGGGCTGCCAGCACACACATCCATGATAATGCCCTGGGCATTGCACACGACCTGGCAGTTGATGGAGTGGTATCCCTTGCGGTTTATGTAGCGCCTACCATGCTCAATGGGTGGTGACTTGATATGTATGTGCGTGCAGTCTATTGCATCCAGTAACTCTGGGTAGTCTGCCACATGGTGGAAGAGATGCATATTGCTGGCCAACTCCTCCTGAGTTCGGGGGAAGTATATATGCTCATTGACATGTGGTAACATGGCATCCAGGAACTGGTGGAGTACCCTGGATGCTGATGCCTGTGAGATCCCCATGATATCTCCAGTTGGCCTTTGAAAGGTACCTGTGGCTAGTATTCTCAAGCTTACACATACCTTCATGTCCACTGGGATGGGTTCCCCTCTGTTGTTCCTGGATCTGAGGCTTGGCCGGCACAGCTCAACAATTTGCTGTATGATGTCCCTGTCCACCCTGTAATGCTCTACTATCTCCAGATCATGTAGCCCCATGGTAGGTTACCCTTGGTTTGAACACTCTTCTCCTCCTCCGGGGCCTGAGGTGGTTGTCAGCATCAACCTCCACACCACCTTCAGTCTCCAACACATGGTGATGAATCACAGCTATGGCAGCTCTCAACAAGTACATTGTAAAAGTTCCCCGTCTGTTTACACCGATGGTGCAGTGTTTGGGAATACACGAGTGTGTGTGAGGTGCCTTCACACTTTATACTATTGTGCTTTGAACACTAATGATGTCATAGGGTGTGTATGTACAATCAGAGCTGCAGGGTATCTTATGTGTTTTACCACAGGTACTATTATTGTGGTGTCTTTGGTGTTGAATTACATTTAGCTGCCGTGAATCACCTCTTGCCCTTGCCTTCACTTTTCTTAACAATTCCCCTCCCATTGTCGGGCATGCATCCAGCAACCTGTTTTCTTGTTTTGTGCTTTCCCAAACCAGGATTGTGTTGCGAAATATGTTCTATAGCCGATCTACTGCAGGTTTGCTTTGCTCTGCGGTGACAGTTCTCTTTTCTTTGCAATCCAACACCTCCCCTATCCTGTTCTGCAGGTTGCTACTAGCAGCCTTGTTAGCTGCTGTGAATGGCCCACTGGGAGTTAACAGGTGTTAATTACTCACTTGTACTCCAATTACCCTACTGCGGCATTTCCTTATTGTCTTCCCATAAACTTCCTGTTTGAGCTGTGGTGTGCGGCGCATGCGTCCGCTTACCGGGTTTCGGGCACGTTGTCATCCACATGCACATGTGCTTTTGGGCACCATGTGTGCTCTCAGCTAAGCAAAGCAATACCTACATCCACACCCCTATCCTGCTACTTTGCATAGCAATGGGCAACCCGGATTTGCATTGCTCCAATGTGCTTACAGCTACTGTGGCACACCCCACTGCTGATGTCATGTATACCTCCAGACCACTCCACGGTGTTGTAGCGCTGTGCTGTATGTTACATCCTTGGCCGGCGGGACGTTTGGAATTCAGTATTACTTGCCTCATTTGCTTGGCATTGACTACTAATTCATAGTTACCGTGCCGAACACTGTCACAGACCCTTAGCAACCCTTGCATCTTGGTTATGGTGTAGCATGCATACCATTGACTATTATGGTGAAATCATGATTTGTGTTACATTGCAATTTTATGACATCTGTATATATTTTCCTTGTGTTCCCTTTTGCGCACACATGCCCTGCGCTTGTACTTTGCATTACTGTGGCCATGACATTAAATGTTATCTTTATGTGTTGTGCATGTTTTTTTATGCCATTGGCTGTATATTTAGCCACTGGCATATGTTAACTTTGTAATACGTAAGTTTGGTCTGCTTTCATGGCTCCAATGTTCTGTTTGGAAAAATGTAAACTGTTTCTTTTGGTTTACATTTCTGTATGCTTATGCTATGCCTGCACCACTTCATGAATCGCTATGTACCTTCATTTGCATGCTGCAGTACTGCGCATGGGGTGATTAGCATACATGAGCCGAGAGCTGCGCAGATCAGGCATACGCTGGTAGTGCACGTGGAATTGAATCGTACCTGAATCGCTCGGTGGCCATATTTGGCATTATACCACTAACGCTATGCCTGCGCCTGGCGCAAGCTTCATGAATCCCGAGGTAATTGTATAGTTAAATGAGATTAAATTCATTTTTCACAGCTCAGTGTTTCTTTTTACCTGCTGGGGCAAAGGGTGGCATGTTCATTTAAGTGTTCCTTAGAACTAGTTTAATGTTGTACACCAAAGTAAGCTGTTATTTTAGTTTCTGGTTTGACATTCCATTATTATGTATTTGCTTTCTTTTCACAACTGTTGATATTCTGAGATTAGACTGTGTTCAGATTCCATGACCGAAGAAGCATGTCTGTCATATGATTAGTTGAAGAAATTGCTAAAGAATTCATTGTATTTTATTTACATTTATTAACCAAGATGATTCTGGTAATAACGACCACACAGGTAAAAAACACACTCTCCAAATCTAAGAATACAGGATCCATGGGACCAGACAACATCCCAGGCTGTGTACTACATGAACTACAAAATGAAATGGCACCTCACCTAAGTGTCATGTTTAATCATAGCCTCACCTCAGGCTTTATGCCCATTGAGTGTCATACAGCTACAGTTATCCCACTCCACAAGGAGGGATCCACCTTGGATCCTTGGAACTACCACCCCATTAGTCTGATGAGCCTGATCTGCAAGTCCATGAAATGTATTATCATAGAACTTATAAACATAGACAGTGGTAACCTTCAAACACTGTACCCCATCTAGTTTGGGTTTGTGAAGGGCTGATCTTGTCTCCTGAACTTGATTGACTTCTTCAAATCAGTCTCCAGAGCTGTGGACAAGGGTAAGGCAGTCCACACAGCATATCTGGACCTTGCCATGGTCTTCAACACCATTCCCACTCTGGAATCATAGATAAACTTACTAAGCTGGGCATTAATCCCTACATCACTTGATGGGTTGCCAACTGGCTTGCTGAGAGAACCCACACTGTAAAAGTAGCCTACTCCAAATCCAGCTCCAGACAAGTGACAAGTGGAGTACCTCAGGGTTCAGTCCTGGGATGCTCTTGTTTGTCATCTACTTCTCTGAAGTACAGGTCACCACTAACAGACTCTGGCTAACAAAGTTCACAGATGACTGCAAACTAGGAGCCATTACTGAATCCTCAAATGATGTGGATATTCTACAAAAGGGAGCAAGAAATGTATAGTTATCCCCTTTGAGAAAAAACATGTACCCATGCATTACCACATAGGTGGCAGTACACTAAACACCGAAAGTGTGATAAGAGACTTAGGGACACAGGTGGACAGTGGTCTCACCTTTGATAACCACATCATCACAACAGTCAAGAAATCCTTTATGTGGCACACCTCATCACCAAGAGCTTTTCATCCAGAAAAAAGGAGGTCACTGTCCCACTGTACTCATCCCTCATTAGACCCATTATAGAATACAACGCCCCATTTGGTATGTATCTCTCAAGACATCTGCAACAACTGGAAAGGCCACAGAAATACCTCATTAAAAGAATCACAGGCCTAAAGCAGATGCCCTATGCTGACCTCCTTAAAAAAACTCCAGCTATACTCTGTCGCATATCGTCTACTCAGAGGCGATCTCTGCTTAACATACAAGGCCATGTCAAAATCAGAGCTGTTGGACATGCTACACTTAAAGAAATCCCAATCCCTCAGAGCCACGTGCTCCAGGGATCTAAATCTTGTCATCACAATGAACAAAGCATGCTGGAGGGATAGGTTCCTGACCCAGAGACTCCCCAGACTCTGGAACAGACTGCCCATACATGTCAAGCAGAGTGCCTCTTTGGCCCTCTTCAAAAGGAACATTGACGATTGGATGGTAGATAGGAAATTCACCCCAGGGATCATGTCAGTCACCCTGCTGGACAGGGATCCAGGGGAGTAAATATTGTGGGAAGAAATAGCCAGGGAATTGTTATGGCTAGGCTTGTATAGGCCCTAGGCTTGATAGCCTAGTACTAACCTATGAACCTATGAACCTATGATAGAGCACTTACCACACATGACCAATTTCAGTCTCAGCTTGGGAAAGCATTAAAGTTTGACAGTTGCTTAGATCCATTGCAAGAGATAAATAATGCAGAGTTATATACTTGCTGAGAATCCCTTGCCAGCCTCAATAAGAAGCTGAGATCCCACATAAAATCCTCCAAAGCTAGTTACGAAAATAAAATTACCAAAGATTCCAAAGACAACCACAAGGCATTCTATAACTATGGCAAGACTCTAAATGGCAATGCTCAGATCTGCTCTGAGCTACAACAGGATGGCATTAAATATACTGATCCCAAGGATATTGCCAATATCCTGTCAGATCGATTCAGTGCCAACTTCACCCCCTCTCACCCCCTAAATGGACCATCTCAATAGCGGAAGATTGCCAAATTCCAGTAATAATGGTCACACAGGTAAACAACACACTCTCCAAAGCTAAGAATACAGCATCCATGGGACCAGATGACATCCTGGGTTGTGTACTACATGAACTACAAAATGAACTGGCACCTCACTTAAGTGTCAAGTTTAATCATACCCTCACCTCAGGCTTCGTGCCCACTGAGTGGCGCACAGCTACAGTTATCCCACTTCACAAGGGGGGATCCACCTTGGATCCCAGGAACTACCGCCCCATCAGTCTGATGAGCCTGATCTGCAAGACCATGGAACTTATAAACAAAGACACTGGCAACCTTCAAACACTGGACCCCACCTGGTTTGGGTTCATGAAGGGCCAATTTTGTCTTTTGAATCTGATTGACTGCTTTGAATCAGTCCCCAGAGACATGGACAAGGGTAAGGCAGTCCACACAGCCTATCTGGACCTTGCCAAGGCCTTTGACACCATCCCCCACTCTGGAAACATAGATACACCTACTAAGCCGGGCATTAATCCCTATGTCACTCGATGGGTTGCCAACTGGCTTACTGACAGAACCCACATTGTATAAAAGTAGCTGACTCCAAATCCAGCTCCAGAAAAGTGACAAGTGTAGTACCTCAGGATTCAGTCCTGGGACCGCTCTTGTTTGGCATCTACTTCTCTGAAGTACAGGTCAACACTAAGGGATTCTGGCTAACAAAGTTTGCAGATGACTGCAAACTGGGAGCCATTATTGAATTTCCAAATTATGGGGATACTGTACAAAAGAACCTTACAGAAACAGATGCTTGGTGCCAGAGCCATGGGCTCAAGCTCAATGCCAGTAAATGTATAGATATCCCCTTTGGGAAAAACATGTACCTGTGAGTAACCACATAGGTGGCAGTACACTAAACACCAAAAGTGTGATAAGAGACTTAGGGACACAGGTGGACAGTGGTCTCACCTTCGATAACCACATTGCCACAACAGTCAGGAAATCCTTCTGTGTGGTGCACCTCATCACTAAGGGCTTTTCATTCAGAAAAAAGGAGGTCATTGTCCCACTGTACTCATCCCTCATTAGACCCATTATAGAATACAATGCCCTATTTGGTATGTACATCTCAAGACATCTGCAACAACTGGAAAGGCCACAGAAATACCTCACTAAAAGAATCACAGGCCTAAAGCAGATGCCCTATGCAGACCACCTTAAAAATCTCCAGCTATACTCTGTCACATATCGTCCACTCAGAGGCGATCTCTGCTTAACAAACAAGGCCATGTCAAACCCAGATCTGTTGGACATGCTACACTTAAAGAAATCCCAATCCCTCAGAACCACACTCTAGGGATCTAAACATTGTCATCACAATAAACAAAATATGCTGGAGGGATAGGTTCCTGAACCAGAGACTCCCCAGACTCTGGAACAGACTGTCCATGCATGTCAAGCAGACCGCCTCTTTGGCCCTCTTCAAAAGGAACCTTGACAATTGGATGTGAGAAAAGAAATTCACCCCAGGGATCACGTCAGTCGCCCTGCTAGACAGGGGTCCAGAGAAGTAAATAGTGTTGAAGAAATAGCCAGGGAATTGGTATGGCTAGGTTTGTATAGGCCCTAGGGCCGATAGCCTAGTACCAACCTATGAACCTATACAAAAATGATATACAGCAGTAGAGATAAGCATGCATATAGAGAATGATGCAGGCTTATAAAACAGGCATTATATTGTTTTATACAGTGATAGCCAAATTAATATATATTTTAACAGAAGTTTGTATAAATGGCTGAGATTGCTTACAATGCAGACCTAGAGTTTGAAGTACTTTAGCAGCGCATGAGTATGACAAGCATTTAATGGATGTAGAGGTTAAAGCACAGGGAACAAGAAAGGTGTCAGTAAATGATAAGGTTATGTGATATGGGATATTGCACTGACATTTTTCCATTTTCAGCAAGTGTATTTTCAACTGGGAATAGAATTGTGGATATGGGTATGTGTTTTTAAGTGAGGCTGGCATGCATTCTGAAATTTTGGGAACCTAGTACAGATAAGCAGTGGGCTGTGATTGTAGTTTAGTTTGAGGAGCCTGTAATGAGGGTACAGAATTATCAAGGTTTATAAGGTTGTTGGGCTTGGGAATTTCAAATTCATCTGGAAGCTAGTGGAAAGAAAGTTTGGTTTTATAAAATAAATATGATGGCAAGATCTGCAAGTAAAAATGGTTCAGCAAGCGAGACATTCACAAGATTACATACATCCACCTAATAAGTTATCAACCATGAAACAGTCGGCCCCAAGAGTAACCAATGGTTGCTACAATCAGCTGCAAGTGGTGGATAGAGAAGGCTTGAAGTTCAGCAGAGACTAAGGTGAAGACATAGAAGTTGACTGGAGAGAAAGCACAACAGTTCAAGGAATTATTTAGGGCTCTAACACCTCAGGAAGAAGTGGAAATAGGTGGAGTTGACAAAGAATAGTAGCACCTCAAAACAGCATGTGTTAGAACTACAGACCAGATATGTGGCTGAGACAAGTATAGAAATAAGGTGCATAAGGCAACCTGGTAGTTGAATGCAGAAGTCCAGTAACTTATCAAAAGAAAGAAGGAGTGCAGGAAAAAAGTGAGAGATAGAAAAAAAAAACAAAAAAGAAAAAAAAACAGATCAGGTTAGAAATGAATACTGGTTGGCTAACAACTGTTGCAATGGCAAAGTACAAAGCATCAGAGGCCCTCTACCAGCTTCTGGAAAATGACTCAGTAGATGCCAAAATGAAACTATATCAGGTTGCAAGATAAAGATAAAATGATAAAGGTGGTAGTCAGACACCCGTCATGAGGGATTCTAGCAACAACTTCTTCACCAGTCCACAGGACATCAAAAGCAATTGGAAAGAGTACTTCCAATATCTTCTAACAACCCCATAGAAGATGTACTGCTCTAGACACAGGCTAATATGAAAGAAGAGGAGGAGCTCACTACAGAAGACATAAGAACAGCACTAAGGAAAATGAAGTCAGGAAAGCAGCAGGACCAGGTGAGGTCACAGCAGATTTGGTAAAGATCCTGGGTAAGACAGGGAAGAACTGGCTCTTGGGGGTACTCATAGCAGTATGGAGAGAAAGGCATATCCCAGCTGACTGGAGAATAAGCATACTAGTGCCACTGTTTAAGAATGAAGGGGATATTCACAACTGTGGGCAGTATAGAGGTATCAAACTCCTGTCACACTAAATGAAGGTGTTGGTGAGGGTGACTGATAAATGAGTATGCTGAGTATTAGAAAGTAAGATGGGAAATGAGCAGTTTGGATTCAGATCAAGATGCAGCACAACTGATCCAATGCTTGCAGTGAGACAGATATTTGAAAAGAAGCTAGAAATGAGGTAATCATCCAACTGGGCATTCTTAGACTTGAAGATAGCATATGACAAGGTACCATGACAGCTAATTTGGGCAGTCTTGCATTGGTTTGAAGTCCCAGGGACTTTGGAAAAATTAGTGTAGAGTATGTACAAAGACCAAATGACTCAAGTACAAACAGTGTTCACTCTTACATAGGGCGTTCTCAGTAGGAGTTGACGTGCATCAGTGTTTAGCTCTGAGACCATAGCTGTTCATTCTGGTGATGGACTACATTAGCAAACAGGTCAAAGGGCATAGATGAATAAAGTTGCTGTATGCAGATTGTATGGTATTACAGACAGACTCTGAGCAAGAAGTTCAACAAAAGACCGGGGAATGGAGTACAAACCTGAAGGCACATGGGATGAAACTGAGAACCAATAAGACAGTTGTAATGAGTAAGTAAAGATAAGACAGTTGTAATGGCAACAAATGGGAGAAATCAGAAGCTGAAAATCGAAATAGAAGGGAAAATAGTAGAACAGGTTAACAGCTTCAAGTATCTGGAAGGGGTGGTTGAGGAGAAAGGAAGTCTGAATGAGGAGGTCAAAGCTAGAATCAGATGGGCTGCAGCTCACTGGCACTGAGTTTCAGCAGTAGTGTATTACAGAATGCCAAACAAGGTGTATAAAACAGTGGTGCGACCAATACTACTGTATGGTACAAAAACATCTACAGAAAAGACAGAGCAGTTGAGATAGCTAGAGATGATGGAGATGAAGTGCCTGAGAAGGGTGATAAGATTAACAATGGGGGGAGGGCAGATAAAGAAATGAAGACAGAGCAGAAGCCAATGTAGCTCCAATTGCAGAAAAGGTAAAAGAGAACAGATTACTGTTGTTTGGGCACATGTGTAGCAAAGCAGAAGGCAATCTGGTAAAGAAGCTGTAAGACAGACGGGAAGAGGGCAAAAGGAAACAAGGACATCCAGTAAAGTGGCTGATAGTTTGTGTGAAAGGAGACCTGCCACAGTCAACCATGATTTGAAGAAGATAGGAGAGTAGCAATGAAAAGGGAGAGATGCTGACAGATGAAAAGACATTGTGATCCCATGTAGACAATTGGAAAAGGGTTTGATGATGATGATGACGATGATCTGCAAGGAATTAGTACCTTCATTCATCTATTCATCTATCTACCTGTCTAACCACCCACCCTTTATTACAGGCAACAGTAACTTTTGGAAATAGCACCATAAAATGGTAATTACAAGCTTAACAATAGGAAGGTTGGCATTTGAGTAAAAAATGAAATGGGATATATGCCAGTAGAATTATGCCACAATAATTACCAGTCATAGCAAATGCTCCCTTCTAACAACCTAAGGGATGACTTGACACATGGATAACACCAGATAGTCCATGCCAAAACCTGATTAACTATATACAGTCAGATATGGAAGAGCTCTACACAGTCAGAACAACAAGACCTGGAGCTGTCTGTGTCTCAGAAAATCAGCTTCTTATTACAAAGTTTTAGAATTAATGAAAACAGGAAAAGCATCTAGGCAAGTAAGACATGAGCTCATATTCCAAGTTATTATATGGTGGAAGTGAGGAATAGCTCTAAGGGATTAGCTCTGGCAGATTGAGCACCTGAAGCACTATGGACAGAAGTGTGTCACATGATATTTGGTCATTGTAATTGGGACATGATACTATCCTCTTCAACTCAAGCGACTGTGATCTCCTCCACTAACATCAGAAAGTCACCCCTGAGCTTAGAGGAGATTAATTGAAAGCAACTGCCTAAAAATCTGAGGTCATGGTTCTATCCTGGGAAAGAGTTGATTGCTTTATGCAGATTAGGGGGACAGCTGTTTCAGATGGATGAGTTAAAGTAGCTTGAGAGCTTGTTTCTGAGTGAAACTTGAGTGGATCAGAAGATTGAAAAGTGGATGGGTACAGAACAAACATACAATAGGCATTGCACTGGACTGTAATAATTAAGGAACAGCTGAGTCATAGTTCAAAACTGTAAATGTATCTGTCAATGTATGTTCCCTTCCTTGCCTATAGTCATGAGCTTTAAATAGTGAACGCAAGGCTATAGTTAATATGCAAGAGACAGAAATAAGGTTCAGCTGTAAGGCAGCTGAACTCATTCTCTATGGTAGCATGAAAAACTTGGCTATCCTGGAGGATCTTTAGAGTATAGTCAGTGTGCCTCCATTATGAGTGTAGTTAAGCTGCTGGGCTTTGGGCACCTTGCATTAATGTCCTCTAAACACCTCCAGCTGGAGATTTATCACGCCTCATTTACTAGTCAGATCTTGGACGTGTTGGAGTAAAACTCCCAGTATGCCTACCACAGCATCCTCACCCCTCAGTGAACAGTTTAGAATATAAATACATAGGTGGGTGGTTATAAAGATGGATAGATAAGTAGATGGATGAAGGTACCAATTAGATAACTCTTTCTTAAAGTCTGATGCACAACCATATATATCACTGCATTTTTCATAGGTTCATAGGTTCATACTAGGCTATCTGCCCTGGGGCATTTATAAGCCTAGCCTGATTGTGTTTGGCTTATGCCACCCCTTGATTTGAGTATACTGTGCCCTTTTTAAAGTTTTGTATACTGTGCCTCTGTCTAATAGTGACACGGAAGTAATCCCCGGGACAAACCTACGATCCCCCATCCACTCATCAAGATTCTTCTTGAAGAGAGTCAGTGAGGTGCTCTGCCTAACATGAATTGGAATTCTATTCCAGAGCAAAGGGAGCCTCTGGGATATGAATCTGCCCCTCCAGCATGTTCTATTTATTTCTGTGCTGTGGTTCAAGTCCCTCGAGCACGTGGCTCTAAGGGATTTATTTACTGAGGTGGAGCATGTCCATTAATTGTGGGTTGGACATTTTTGTATTAGATGACTCAAAATCACACCTGACCACAGTGTTTAACTGATTAATGGTCCCCTAGTCACACGTATCTTTATATTTCTCTTCTGATTTATCTTTCTGTACACATAAGTTTTCACTTACACTGAGAATCATGCACATCACTGTATGACTTATAATCAATGTGTGCTCCTCTCTGTTACACAGTTTTCTGCCACACTGTTGGCTGTGCACTGTATGTTACATTTATCACTGTATTTCTCCTAGAGATTCTATGTCTGTATGTTTTTAGTTTCTATATTACCAGCTAATGATATATGCCAGTATATATTTGAATATTTTTCTTTGCCTGGTTTGTTACGGAAAAAGTAACCATTTTGTATCAGTCCATCTATGTGATGAACAACAAGGAAGGAAGAAAAAGGAAAGAAATAATACGCTTAATGTCCTTTCACTTGAGAATAGTGCAATATTTCCACTAGTTTGGAAAACTGATAACAGTACATTAATACAACTGCATAAAAAGAAATAAATCACAGCTTCTGTTCTGCTCTCAGGTATATTGAGTGTTATATTTGATTATCTCATACTACATGGATTATTCTTTGCTTATGCTAATAGTATGTACTTTTCTCATTTTTCTCAGCTTGTTAGCATCCACAGGACATTACATTACCTCTGTTGTGCTTCGCTTGTAATCCTGTAGTGATGATTGTCAAGGGTAGACTCATCAACAAGAAAAAGAAATTCAGGTAAACATTATAGAGGGCCTTTTAAAAAGACAGTTATCTGTTTTCTGCTTATTATATTTCAGGATATCCCTCCCAGCTCCAGTCTTTCTTCAAACAAGTGAGAAGAAGGCCTCATATTTGCAATGCTGGTAACTATTCTTCGGTGCCATTTAATGGTAGGTCTTCCAGTGCAGTTTTTATAATGTTGCTTTTCCCTCAAATTATGCTAGAATCCTTGGGTACAGTTAGAACACCTGCGGTGCACAGCATTGAATTCTAAAGTCTCTGATATTGACTGTAAATCTCCTTTCACTATCTTGATTTGCCATATATATGCTTAAGCTGTAAAAACATAACCATTTGACCTTTTCAGTAAGAAGTCATTGATTTTTACTTCTGTTTTCTTGGCAAAGAACATTTCACTAAAGATTGGCTTCACTTTGTGAACTGATTAAGAATACACACTGTTAAATGCCTTACTGTGCAATTTTTTATTGTGCAGTAACTAGTATTCAGCTGTCTATGTCTAATTTTGTTTCTTTTTTACATTATGTGATAATACTTGGAAAAATATTTAATAAGTAATCCCCCACTGATACATGGATGTAGTAAGGATGTTGTTCTATAAAAATAATTATAACTTTGTTTCATTAATAAATTAGCCAATTACTGTATTTTTAAAGAGCTGGAAAATATCAGCTTTAAGTTACTGAAAGAAGAATAGTGAGGTTCCATCATACACATGATCTGAATTAGCCATAATCAATAGGCAGAGTTTAATAGCGGTTAAACACCTGTTAGTGTGATATGAGTAAGTGCATTTGCAATTTTTATGTGGCTTTTCCCTAATTGTCAACTCTGACTTTTGTGTCTTAGTTTTTGTAAACTAGTTCACTGCATAATGAATAACTATTTGACTCTTAGTAGCTTTTATATGATATATTCCTTTATACTGTATCTGTATATACCTTTAACTATATGTATATCTATATGTATATCTATCTCTATCTATATCTGAATGTATATGTATATCTAATATATGTATGTATACACACACACACACACACACACACACACACACACACACACACACATATAATTTGCTTTTAATATTTGTTTATGTATGGATGTATGTTATCTATTACTGATGTATACTTAGTTTGAATTCTATTCTTACATACAAAATATATTGAAAGGCAAAATTATGGAAGTAAGGCACTTCAAAAAATGTAAGTTTTTTTTGTAGTATGGCAAACCCTTCACCTTGGTTGGCTTAAATACATCACCTTTGAGGCTGCACAATAGCGAAAAAAAGGAAAAATTCCACTATCTTCCATATATAGTGATTTTGCTAAAATGCTGCCATATAACTTAGACTTTTCTGATTATATTTTATTCAGTAAATTTAATTTAAACAAAATGCATTCAAAAGTAATGCATTCAACCTTGTAGTGTGTGTGTGTGTGTGTGTGTGTGTGTGTGTGTGTGTGTGTGTGTGTGTGTGTGTGTGTGTGTGTGTGTGTGTGTATTACAATATTACAATATGTATAAAATTTAGTTGGATAGATACAAAATATAGAGGATTATAATTGGGTCACCAGTATTAATTTGCTTATGTTTTTGAGACCTGGATGCCAGGAAATTCACATCAAGAGTGAAGCTCATGAGATGAATCGTGGCATCCATTTCAAGAACACATAATTTTAAGCTACGATCAGAGATCCAGTCATATTTCTTTGTAGTGCAAGGAGATTTGTCTGCTTCATGGACCACTAGTACAGACAAAATAAATTAAAATAAATAAATAAATAATGGGAAGTGTTATGCTGGCTTTGAAAGCCAGAAATGCAGTTGTGAACCACTTTACTTCTTTATGTGTTCCCTGTGTAAGGGAAGCAGGTGATTCCCAAATTCTTTTGAGTGTGATGCAGACAGCAGACAGAGCCAGAGCTAAAATTAACCCATTTCATGTTCTACTGATCTTTATGCACAAATATTAGTTAAATAACACCCTGATTTAGTGCTACTATAGTGCTAGATGCAATGTTAACAGCAAAAGGCGTGCTTAACAACTGCTAAGGACCCTTCTAAGTGTTGCTAAAGTCAGGACTTGTACTGTATTAGTGTTGAACCAGGATGCCATTTTACCTGAGCATAATAATGGCGCACCATGCACTACACAGATACAGATATGAAGACATGCTTTTAATGTATATACGTATACATACACACACACATTCATACATACATGCAGAGTCATAATTTCATAGGTACTTACTAGGCTATTGACCTGTGACAATCATAAGAAGCCTAGCCCATTA
Organism: Protopterus annectens; assembly: GCF_019279795.1. NCBI lineage: Eukaryota > Metazoa > Chordata > Ceratodontiformes > Protopteridae > Protopterus > Protopterus annectens. The sequence goes on along the minus strand of NC_056726.1, from coordinate 88,551,379 downwards.
GCCCTTATATTTTACGATATGAAACTCAAAAGATAGCCTGCACAAGTATATGGTGGTTGCTTACATGTTTGACCTGTCCATGAGAGCCAATGGAGCTAATCCAGGTGTGAATTTGCGATTACCAATCCATTCAACCATGTTACATTTGAACAGAGTAAGAGAAAAGGCACAAACCTAAGTCATTCCCTAGGCCTTAGGGATCAAAAATCAGGTAAATTTGCATAACAATAGCTATGCTTGTAAGGACTCATGAGCCATTAGCCATTTCCTATGAACCTATGAGAAGTACTTTGTTTTATGTGGAGAGGAAGCCAGTTCCATGGAAGTTGTATTCTCTGTAATACATACCTATCCCTCCAGCATGTTCTGTTAATTTGGCAAAGGAGATTGTAGTCACTTAAATAGGTGTTTATAATACCACTCGACTTTTGAATGTGCAATAGGTCTAACAGAGCAGGATCTGTTCAGGATCTATACGAGAGGCAGAAGTTGGAGAAAAGGAGAATTATGCATTGACTTGCTAAATGTGAGATTCAGTAATAATGATTTCTAGTGTAATGATTTCCAGTTGTGCAATTGTTCTCTACATACATAACCTGCTTATTACATGAATACACTCATTGTACTTAATGTACTTCCCACCTTATTCTCCCCTTTCCTGGGATTTATCTTATTTACTGGCATCTTACAATGTTAGATTTTATACCATTCACTGATGATTTCCAACCTCGGTACAACTTAAACCCTGCACTACTTCTTCTCTAAATCTGCCATCATGTAAGTATGTAATGTATAGTCATCTATTTTGATGTTATACTTTGCTTAGTTCTACTATACAATATTAAAATTTGCTTAATTGTACTATTTTTACTATGTAATATGGAGCTTTTCTCCCCAGGCCTCCACTGAAAACGGGCTCCTTGAGCCCAGTGGACCTCCCCAGTCATCAAACTGAAATTAAAATAAATAAATAAATAATAAAATAAAATAATGAAATGAATCACATACAGATTATTTACCTTTATTTGGTCAAACACTCACTTTGTTGAGTGAGCTTAGTGTTTGTAAAAATGAACAAATTTGAGTTTGTAGAATTTGTGTTTTGTTAAGTTTGTTTTTTTGTCAACTGATGGAGATATCCAATGAAGTTTGATGGAATGTAGATGGGTAAGGTAAATATGAGAAAGACTGGACTTTATGGGTAGGAGTGTAGTGTATTTGTTTGCAGGTTAGGGATACAGTAAGGGAGAAGTAAGGGGAAAGTTTTATTGCTATCTCTGTATGGTGATGTATGGTGTGTGCTGAGGTGTATTGTGTAGCGATAGTGTTACTGTAAGGGTTGTGTCTGGGTGTTATGTGTAGTGGTAGTGTTACAGTAAGGGTTGTGCCTGGGTGTTTTGTGTAGTGGTAGTTTTACAGTAAAAGTTGTGACTTGGTGTTTTTTGCAGTGGTAGTGTTACAGAAGAGTTGTGCCTGGGTGTTTTGCGTAGTGATAGTATTACAGTACGGGATGTGCCTGGGTGTTTTGTGTAGTGGTAGTGTTGCAGTAACAGTTGTGCCTGGGTGTTTCGTGTAGTGGTACTGTTAGATTAAGGGTTGTGCTTGTTTGTTTCATGTATTGGCAGTGTTACAGTAAGGGTTGTGCCTGAGTGTTTTGTGTAGTGGTAGTTTTACAGTAAGGTTTGTGCCTGGGTGTTGTATGCAGAGGTAGTGTTACAGTAAGAGTTATGCTTGGGAGTTCTGTGCAATGGTAGTGTTACAGTATGGGTTGTGTCTCAATGTTTTCCATAGTGGTAGTGTTACAATACAGGTTGTACCTTGGTGTTTTGTGCAGTAGTAGTGTTATATAACAGTTGTGCCTGCGTGTTTTGTGCTTTGGTAGTGTTACAGTAACAGTTGTGCTTGGGTGTTTTGTGTAGTGGTAGTGTTACAGTAACAGTTGTGCCTGGGTGTTTTGTGTAGTGGTATTGTTAGATCAAGGGCTGTGCTTGTGTGTTTCATGTAGTGGCAGTGTTACAGTAAGGTGTGTGTGTGTGTGTGTGTGTGTTTGTGTGTGTGTGTGTGTGTATATATATATATATATATATATATATATATATATATAAATAAATATATATATATATATATATATATATATATATATATATATATATATATATATATGTCATAGTGTTACAGTAAAAGTTGTACCTGGGTGTTCTGTGTAATGGTAGTGTTACAATAAGGGTAGTGCTTGGATGTTTTGTGTAGTGGGAGTATTGCTGTAAGGGTTATGCCTGGGTGTTTTGCATAGTGGTAGTGTTATAGTACGGGTTGTGCCTTGGTGTTTTGTGTAGTGGTAGTGTTATAAAAAGGGTTGTGCCAAGATATTTTGTGTAGTGGAAGTATTACAGTAAGGCTTTTTCTGAGATAAGGACTGAGGACGGGTAGGCAGGACCATAGTTAGGGTTAGCGTTAGCGCACACTAGTAAGGTGAACCAGAGTGGTGAAGTTGGTGGTAGGGTATTATCGGGTTGTAAATGGAAATTGCTTGTTTTCCTTATCAGATTTCTACTCTTTACTTGTAAAACGTTCCAAATGCACAAACCCAGCTTCACCATAGTATCTTCCTAAAACACCACAATTAAAACTGTTTCTCTCTCCATACTGTTAGGAGTACTAATTGATGAAAATGTGAAATTTGATCTCCATATAAAAGAAACTATCAAAAAAGAAAAAAAACTCAAAAACTCGGTCTTCTCCCCAGAATTAACCCATTTTAACTGAAGAAGCAAAAGTATGTATAACCACAGCATAACTACTTCCAACTCTTCTGTACTTAGCCCCATACTTATCAAGTTGCAAATCACCCAAGTAAACCTACTAGAGTAGTACAATAACAAAACCACAAAATTCACAGCTAACCTACCATACAGGTCAAACAATTGCTTAACCCTAAAAACTCCCTCAGTGCTTGTTTTATCTGAATATGACATGTTCACAATTCTGAAAAATGCCCAAGTTTAGTCAATATTCTTATTCAATACATTCTGAATAGAACACTATGATCACGTGATAAAGATTTACTACATGTGACTAAACCAACTAACTCAGCAAGAGAGTGTCTATTCTCATCTCATGCCTCAGAAATGTGGAATGCCATTCCATTTTGAATAAGAGTAGATTCTTCACATAAATCCATTAAACAAGTACTAAAATGCATCTCATGGATAATTGGGCTTGATATTGTTCCACTCCTGGCTAAAATATTATTTGTTCTCACTTAATCCCATATAAACTACTCCATCTTTTGCTGATATTCTATACTTTTTCTCTCATTACTACATCATCTCTTCTGGCAATTTTATTAACATTCTCCTACCTATGTTAGTCTGCTTGTGGTCTAGAATCTTTCTCAATTCACTATGTAAGGTACACTAATTTTTGTTAAATTTTGCTGAATGTATCCTGCTCATATGTATTTATACACTGTTAAATTTTTTGCTTATTTTCTCTTCCACAACTGTTTGAAAATCATATTATAAAAATGTATTTATTGGTTTATGTAAATTCATTTGGAGTTTTCCTCCCTGGGCCTCGACTGAAAAGGGTCTCTGACCAGTTGGAGCATCCTGATAAACAAATCTAAATGAATAATATATAAATAAATAAATTGTGTTTCATTATTTTAAATTATTAACAGGTGGATTGTTTGGCATTGTGTTTTGGTATTTCTACATGTCTACATATGTGTGTGTGTGTGTGTGTGTGTGTGTGTGTGTGTGTGTGTGTGTGTGTGTGTGTGTGTGTGTGTATACATATGCATTGTTTTTTGTTGTTTTAAATTTTACATGCACCAAGGCTGTTTCCTCAGTGCATGTTAGCATCTGTGTTTTCAATGTTTTGACCTCAATGCTTCAAGCTGACTTTAGGTAACTTTAGTTTTACCACTAGACCCATACCTATCTAATCTATCTATCCATTTATCTGTATAGATTGAGGGATAGTTATAGCTATATATATATATATATATATATATACGTATATGCACATACACACACACACACACACACACACACACACACACACACACACACACACACACACACACACATACACACACACACACACACACACACACACACACACACACACACACACACACACACTCACATATATATATATATCTGTGGGGGGTACACATAATACATTTTCAGTACCAAACACTAGTGAGAACAGTGTAATGCATAATCACTAATTTGACATTCCAAGCTTTTACTTTTAAAGATTGAAAATTTGGCATCTCAGGAATTTTTGTCCAAGGCAAAGCAATATCATAAGTAACAAGGGTGTGAGAATGCAACATATCTTGACACCCATCAAAACAAACTTTTGGCCTGTTTTATGGTTTTCAAATGTGCATCGTTTTTCAATAATTTTAGTATTTTGTGATGAGGGGATCTCGCAGGATTTTTTGCAGGTGGGTGCAAACCCAGAGCCCTCCCCCATGCAGCAATTCCAGTGCCCCATTACTTGTCTATTTCTCTCTAGTTGCTATAAACACTGTTCAAAACTCTAAGTGTACATACTATTTTATGCTTTACTTCTACAATGATTACAGATATTTTGATTTAATTTAGAACTTTTATTTCAAATTTTATAGCACAAACACTGATAGACATTTGCTAAAAAAAACAATAATCTTACAATGAAAACATACTTTGCTTTAAAACTTCTCTACCTTGGAAACTAACATTCACTGAAACAGCATTGAAACCCACATTCAAAGAAAATACAACTGGCCAATGGCGGGTAAAGTTTACATTTGGGCTGTTTTCAAATCATAGGCCCCTTGCACACATTTTAGGACCATGCAAAAGTTCTTTGATTCACTTTCCTGATTGTATTAATTATACTATATAATAATTGAATTATATCCCTTGTAAAATAAAGCACCACTTGCTAGTGTGTGTTTTAAATTTATAGTTTTGAACATTTTTCCAGCATGCAATGAAACAAAACATATGAACCAGTAATGACAAACTGCCCAATTCAGAACATTTCAAACATAAAAGGCCACTCAAACTTCTGTCATTACAATCCACCAATATCAGTCAATATGCACAATCTCTGCAGAAGTAAAGGTAATCTGAATAATTCCACATTAAAGAGATCTGAAACTAATAAAGAGATTGTTACAAGAAAAGAAACTTTATATTTCAGTGTTTTGTCTACAAATTCAGTGCCTGCTACCCTTGAACAAATTACCTATGTTGCATTAAAAAATGGTAAGCTTGTATATTGCAATAGGGAATGGGTGGCAAGCTGAAAGACAGGTTCATAGATACTAGGCATCTCATCTAAAGGAGGGCATAAGGACAGACTACATCAACCCACCCCCTTAAAATGCAAATCTACATGCTGTGGGAGTAGAACCTATAGCCTTCTACATCAAGATGCAAGTGTGCTTTCTGCTGTTCTACTAACACTACTTTAAAACTCTATTCCACAATAGTGATATCATTTGCTACACAAAACAGTTGCACATTTTAAGCAGACTTAGCATAAGCAGCAGTAAACTTCTCTTGAAGCTCACAATTCCTTGAAAATAAATTCCATCTGCTAACTCTAACTAGGGCATTTCACTCTCTCTCACACATACCTCAACCTCTTAGTGCAAGAAATCTGGACAAAGCCATAAATAAATAGGGCAGATTATGAATATTTCTCTTATGAATTTAGAAAATTGCTAGAATAACAGGATTCGTGTTAGTATGCATTTTCTGAAGGATATGAAGTCTGACACTCTAATGTACGTCATTATTTAGAAACTTTAATCCATAGCTCATCCCAGTGATTTGTCAAAAGAAAAAAAAAAGAATTTTAATGAGGAACAGACCAAAAATGTAAGGCAAGAATCTGGACATTCTGTGAAAATCTGTACAGTTGAGAGGTATGACACACACGTACATACATCACCTACCTCCTTAGAAAGTAAATAAAACAACAAGGTTTGTATTAATATGCATTTTCTGAGGATATGAAGTCTAAAACTCAAATGTCTGCCATTATTTTCTGACTTCAGTTCTCAATAATATGCCAGAAAAACACAATTTTATGAGAAATAAACTGAAAATACGAGGCAAAAATATGGATAATATCCCCCTTACTTACATACACACAAGCACATACATACACACACACACACACACACACACACACACACACACACACACACACACACACACACACACACACACACACACACACACACACACACAAACACCTACCTTTACCTACTTACTTCTTACATACACACATGCACACCCATACCTACCTATTTCTTACATCCTCAAACCCCTACCTATTTTTTATACAAACACACACCTCTTAGACACTTAAACATACACACACGCACACACCTTCCTCACACTTGTACATTTGTCTGCAGTCCAAAAGTCTTCTGGAATTCAAATTCCATGCAGGCGCAGAAGATGAAGATGCAAACCATCAGACTGGATGCAAAGGGCATTCTTAAAAAAGAATGCCCTTAAAATATATATATATATATATATATATATATATATATATTTTTTTATTAATTTAAAGAAGATTAATCTCCCAGCCAGCCGATTCCGAGGGGTACAAGTGCACTCCCTTGCATCTGCCTGCAGGCGCCCTTGTTTGTGATTGCACTTTTACATGCTGATCATGGCACAGTTGCATTTTAATCATGGAGTAGATAGATAGGTAGAGAGATAGACAGATGCATACATACATATACACACACGTGGAAACATATTAGAAGGTTGAGTGCGGAGAATGTTGGATATCAGGTTATCATAGATGTGTAGAAAGGTATTGTGAATTCTGAGAGTGTATGCAAGCAAAATATGAGTTAACAAAGAAGTAGGATAATGAATGTGAACTGAAAGCTACTAAGCCAGTGAGGAAGTAAACAAATGGAATGTGAAAGTCGGAGGAGTGATCTTCATGTCAGTGTGCTGGGGATGAGGAAATAAATTAATGGTAAATGCATGTAAGTGGGATGACTGAACAGTAGCAGTATTGTGACAGAATAGGAGAATGGTCTAGGAAGATAAATGTGCTTTCCACCTGAGGTGTACAGACTGCATGAGACACAGATGACATAGTATAGATGTGAGGGACATACAGAACGAAAAGCACAAATAGATAACAAGGTAATGATCATGTTATCAAATGCCATAGTTAACAAGTATTTTATTGCTAACAGCAGGAGATATACATATGTGTGTGTGTGTGAGGGTGTGTGTGTGTGTGTGCGTGTGTTTATAAATGTATAGTATATATACATATGTGTGTGTGTGTGTATATATATATATATATATATATATATATATATATATATATATATATATATATATTATATATCTATATATATCTATATATATATATATATATATATATATATATATATATATATAGAGAGAGAGAGTGAGATAGACATATGTGCGTGTGTATGTTTTTTTGTAGTTTGAATTTTACTTTTTGTAGTTTGTGTACAATAATTACATACTTTGCAATGTATTTTAATGAAACATATTTCTTGCATCCAGTGAATTAATTAATTGTGCAAGGTTATAACCTTTTTAACTGTCTAGTGTCTTTATATGAAATTTTCAGGATAGTCATTTTAAGGGCTCTTTGGACAAACTGTTGTATAACATTGCAGAAATCCACTTGTGTCATTTCAAAGTGACTTTTTTTAAATCACTTTCTGGATCTGAGATCCCCAAATGTAGTGTTATAGGTCAGGAGGTGATGAATCATAGATGGTATGCTACAAATATGTGCTTAAATTTTGCACCAGGGTTATGGCCACTTGTTAAAAATAATTTTTAAAAATACAAAGTACTTTCCCCATTTTGACTATCTGACTGCCATGCATAGTGATATTTTTTTATCTGATTGCAATTTTGGTATGCCATTTACAGGTTTGTCATTTAAGGATCCTTTTGACTTGGCACAGTTCAGTTAATGGTGGTCCACAGATGGGGTGTACAGAGCTGGCCTTTGGTCAACATGTGCCCTAGCAAAAGGTCTCCATAGTGCTCCCTCAACACCACCTGCTGCCTCCATCCTGGTCTACCTACACCATCCAGATTACTGGAAAAGCACCCCTGCTAGACCAGCATCCTAGGCGGCTGCCTAGTTCGCCTATGTCTAAGGCCATCTATGGGGGTATGGAAAGTATAAGCAGAAATTATTTTTTTTGGCAGATTTGTAGGTATTTGTTGAAAAAGTAATTTAATTTTATATATATATATATATATATATATATATATATGTATATATATATATATATATATATATATATATATATATATTTATATTTATCATGTCAACTAAACGGTGGCTACACAGGATTATAACATTTTAACTGCATGAAATTTTGGCACTTCTGTGGTGGTGCAGTGGTAGCGTTGTTGCCTCACAGCAAAAGGTTCTCCCATTCGATTCTCGGCTTGGGTTGGGAGTGCATTCAGTGTGGAGTCTGCATGTCCTCCCCGTGGTCGAGTGGGCATTCGAAAGACATGCGTTGAATGGGCGTGCCCTTGTTGAAGGTTGGGCGTCGGGCTGGCAACTCAACACCATAAAAACTTCTCTCTAAATCTGCCATCATGTAAGTATGTAATGTATAGTCATCTATTTTGATGTTATACTTTGCTTAGTTCTACTATACAATATTAAAATTTGCTTAATTGTACTATTTTTACTATGTAATATGGAGCTTTTCTCCACAGGCCTCCACTGAAAACGGGCTCATTGAGCCCAGTGGACCTCCCCAGTCATCAAACTGAAGTTAAAATAAATAAATAAATAAATAAATAATAAAATAAAATAAAATAATGAAATGAATCACATACAGATTATTTACCTTTATTTGGTCAAACACTCACTTTGCTGAGTGAGCTTAGTGTTTGTAAAAATGAACAAATTTGAGTTTGTAGAATTTGTGTTTTGTTAAGTTTGTTTTTTTGTCAACTGATGTAGATAACCAATGAAGTTTGATGGAATGTGGATGGGTAAGGTAAATATGAGAAAGACTGGACTTTATGGGTAGGATTGTAGTGTATTTGTTTGCAGGTTACGGATACAGTAAGGGAGAAGTAAGGGGGTAGTTTTATTGCTATCACTGTATGGTGATGTATCGTGTGTGCCGAGGTGTATTGTGTAGCGATAGTGTTACAGTAAGGGTTGTGTCTGGGTGTTATGTGTAGTGGTAGTGTTACAGTAAGGGCTGTGCCTGGGTGTTTTGTGTAGTGGTAGTTTTACAGTAAAAGTTGTGACTTGGTGTTTTTTGAAATGGTAGTGTTACAGAAGAGCTGTGCCTGGGTGTTTTGCATAGTGATAGTATTACAGTACGGGATGTGCCTGGGTGTTTTGTGTAGTGGTAGTGTTGCAGTAACAGTTGTGCCTGGGTGTTTTGTGTAGTGGTACTGTTAGATTAAGGGTTGTGCTTGTTTGTTTCATGTATTGGCAGTGTTACAGTAAGGTTTGTGCCTGAGTGTTTTGTGTAGTGGTAGTTTTACAGTAAGGGTTGTGCCTGGGTGTTGTGTGCAGTGGTAGTGGTACAGTAAGAGTTATGCTTGGGAGTTCTGTGTAATGGTAGTGTTACAGTATGGGTTGTGTCTCAATGTTTTCCGTAGTGGTAGTGTTACAATACAGGTTGTACCTTGGTGTTTTGTGCAGTAGTAGTGTTATATAACAGTTGTGCCTGCGTGTTTTGTGCTTTGGTAGTGTTACAGTAACAGTTGTGCTTGGGTGTTTTGTGTAGTGGTAGTGTTACAGTAACAGTTGTGCCTGGGTGTTTTGTGTAGTGGTATTGTTAGATTAAGGGCTGTGCTTGTGTGTTTCATGTAGTGGCAGTGTTACAGTAAGATGTGTGTGTGTGTGTGTGTGTGTGTGTGTGTGTGTGTGTGTGTGTGTGTGTGTGTATATATATATATATATATATATATATATATATATATATATATAAATAAATAAATAAATATATATATATATATATATATATATATATATATATATATATATATATATATGTCATAGTGTTACAGTAAAAGTTGTACCTGGGTGTTCTGTGTAATGGTAGTGTTACAATAAGGGTAGTGCTTGGATGTTTTGTGTAGTGGGAGTATTGCTGTAAGGGTTATGCCTGGGTGTTTTGCATAGTGGTAGTGTTATAGTACGGGTTGTGCCTTGGTGTTTTGTGTAGTGGTAGTGTTATAAAAAGGGTTGTGCCAAGATATTTTGTGTAGTGGAAGTATTACAGTAAGGCTTTTTCTGAGATAAGGACTGAGGACGGGTAGGCAGGACCATAGTTAGGGTTAGCGTTAAGCACCTAGTAAGGTGAACCAGAGTGGTGAAGTTGGTGGTAGGGTATTATCGGGTTGTAAATGGAAATTGCTTGTTTTCCTTATCAGACTTCTACTCTTTACTTGTAAAATGTTCCAAATGAACAAACCCAGCTTCACCATAGTATCTTCCTAAAGCACCACAATTAAAACTGTTTCTCTCTCCATACTGTTAGGAGTAGTAATTGATGAAAATGTGAAATTTGATCTCCATATAAAAGAAACTGTCAAAAAAGAAATAAACCTCAAAAACTCGGTCTTCTCCCCAGAATTAACCCATTTTAACTGAAGAAGCAAAAGTATGTATAACCACAGCATACTACTTCCAACTCTTCTGTACTTAGCCCCATACTTATCAAGTTGCAAATCACCCAACTAAACCTACTAGAATAATGCAATAACAAAACCACAAAATTCACAGCTAACCTACCATACAGGTCACACAATTGCTTAACCCTAAAAACTCCCTCGGTGCTTGTTTTATCTGAATATGACATATTTACAATTCTGAAAAATGCCCAAGTTTAGTCAATATTCTTATTCAATACATTCTGAATAGAACACTATGATCATGTGATAAAGATTTACTACATGTGACTAAACCAACTAACTCAGCAAGAGAGTGTCTGTTCTCATCTCATGCCTCAGAAATGTGGAATGCCATTCTATTTCGAATAAGAGTAGATTCTTCACATAAATCCGTTAAACAAGTACTAAAATGCATCTCATGGATAATTGGGCTTGATCTTGTTCCACTCCTGGCTAAAATATTATTTGTTCTCACTTAATCCCATATTAACTACTCCATCTTTTGCTGATATTCTATACTCTCTCTCTCATTACTACATCATCTCTTCTGGCAATTATATTAACATTCACCTACCTATGTTAGTCTGCTTGTGGTCTAGAATCTTTCTCAATTCACTATGTAAGGTACACTAATTTTTATTGTTAAATTTTGCTGAATGTATCCTGCTCATATGTATTTATACACTGTTAAATTTTCTGCATATTTTCTCTTCCACAACTGTTTGAAAATCATATTGTAAAAATGTATTTATTGGTTTATGTAAATTCATTTGGAGTTTTCCTCCCTGGCCCTCGACTGAAAAGGGTCTCTGACCAGTCGGAGCATCCTGATAAACAAATCTAAATGAATAATATATAAATAAATAAATTGTGTTTCATTATTTTAAATTATTAACAGGTTGATTGTTTGGCATTGTGTTTCGGTATTTCTGCATGTCTACATATGTGTCCATGTGTATGTGTGTGTGTGTGTGTGTGTGTGTGTGTGTGTGTGTATACATATGCATTGTTTTTTGTTGTTTTAAATTTTACATGCACCAAGGCTGTTTCCTCAGTGCATGTTAGCATCTGTGTTTTCAATGTTTTGACCTCAATGCTTTTGCAAGCTGACTTTAGGTAACTTCACTTTTATCACTAGACCCATACCTATCTAATCTATCTATCCATTTATCTGTATAGATTGAGGGATATTTATAGCTATATATATATATATATATATATATATATACGTATATATATATATATACGTATATGCACATACACACACACACACACACACACACACACACACACACACACACACACACACACACACATACACACACACACACACACACACACACACACACACACACACACACACACACACACACACACACTCACATATATATATATCTGTGGGGGGTACACATAATACATTTTCAGTACCAAACACTAGTGAGAACAGTGTAATGCATAATCACTAATTTGACATTCCAAGCTTTTACTTTTAAAGATTGAAAATTTGGCATCTCAGGAATTTTTGTCCAAGGCAAAGCAATATCATAAGTAACAAGGGTGTGAGAATGCAACATATCTTGACACCCATCAAAACAAACTTTTGGCCTGTTTTATGGTTTTCAAATGCATCGTTTTTCAATAATTTTAGTATTTTGTGATGAGGGATCTCGCAGGATTTTTGCAGGTGGTGCAAACCCAGAGCCCTCCCCATGCAGCAATTCCAGTGCCCCATTACTTGTCTATTTCTCTCTAGTTGCTATAAACACTGTTCAAAACTCTAAGTGTACATACTATTTTATGCTTTACTTCTACAATGATTACAGATATTTTGATTTAATTTAGAACTTTTATTTCAAATTTTATAGCACAAACACTGATAGACATTTGCTAAAAAAAACAATAATCTTACAATGAAAACATACTTTGCTTTAAAACTTCTCTACCTTGGAAACTAACATTCACTGAAACAGCATTGAAACCCACATTCAAAGAAAATACAACTGGCCAATGGTGGGTAAAGTTTACCTTTGGGCTGTTTTCAAATCATAGGCCCCTTGCACACATTTTAGGACCGTGCAAAAGTTCTTTGATTCACTTTCCTGATTGTATTAATTATACTATATAATAATTGAATTATATCCCTTGTAAAATAAAGCACCACTTGCTGGTGTGTGTGTTTTTAAATTTATAGTTTTGAGCATTTTTCCAGCATGCAATGAAACAAAACATATGAACCAGTAATGACAAACTGCCCAATTCAGAACATTTCAAACATAAAAGGCCACTCAAACTTCTATCATTACAATCCACCAATATCAGTCAATATGCACAATCTCTGCAGAAGTAAAGGTAATCTGAATAATTCCACATTAAAGAGATCTGAAACTAATAAAGAGATTGTTACAAGAAAAGAAACTTTATATTTCAGTGTTTTGTCTACAAATTCAGTGCCTGCTACCCTTGAAGAACAAATTACCTATGTTGCATTAAAAAATGGTAAGCTGGTATGTTGCAATAGGGAATGGGTGGCAAGCTGAAAGACAGTTTCGTAGTTACTAGGCGTCTCATCCAAAGGAGGGCATATGGACAGACTACATCAACCCACCCCCTTAAAATGCAAATCTACATGCTGTGGGAGTAGAACCTACAGCCTTCTACATCAAGATGCAAGTGTGCTCTCTGCTGTTCTGTTAACACTACTTTAAAACTCTATTCCACAATAGTGATACCATTTGCTACAGAAAACAGTTGCTCATTTTAAGCAGAATTAGCATAAGCAGTAGTAAACTTCTCTTGAAGCTCACAATTCCTTGAAAATGCACTAAAAATAAATTCCATCTGCTAACTCTAACTAGGGCATTTCACTCTCTTGCACACACGTCTTAGTGCAAGAAATCTGGAAAAAGCCTAAAATAAATAGGGACATATTACAAATATTTCTCTTATGAACTTAGAAAATTACTAGAATAACAGGATTCGTGTTAGTATGCATTTTCTGAAGGATATGAAGTCTGACACTCTAATGTACGTCATTATTTAGAAACTTTAATCCATAGCTCATCCCAGTGATTTGTCAAAAGAAAAAAAAAAGAATTTTAATGAGGAACAGACCAAAAATGTAAGGCAAGAATCTGGACATTCTGTGAAAATCTATACAATTGAGAGATATGACACACACGTACATACATCCCCTACCTCCTTAGAAAGTAAATAAAACAAAACAAGGTTTATATTAATATGCATTTTCTGAGGATATGAAGTCTAAAACTCAAATGCCTGCCATTATTTTCTGTCTTCAGTTCTCAATAATATGCCAGAAAAACACAATTTTATGAGAAATAAACTGAAAATATGAGGCAAAAATATGGATAATACCCCCCTTACTTACATACACACAAGCACATACATAGCACATACACACACATACACACACACACACACACACACACACACACACACACACACACACACACACACACACACACCTTTACCTACTTACTTCTTACATACACACATGCACACCCATACCTACATACTTCTTATATCCTCAAACCCCTACCTAATTTTTACACAAACACACACCTCTTAGACACTTAAACATACACACATGCACACACCTTCCTCACACTTGTACATTTGTCTGCAGTCCAAAAGTCTTCTGGAATTCAAATTCCTTGTGGGCGCAGAAGATGAAGATGCAAACCATCAGACTGGATGCAAAGGGCATTCTTAAAAAAAAATGCCCTTAAAAAAAAAAAAATATATATATATATATATATATATATATATATATATATATATATATATATTTTTTTTTTTTATTAATTTAAAGAAGATTAATTTCCCAGCCAGCCGATTCCGAGGGGTACAAGTGCACTCCCTTGCATCTGCCTGCAGGCGCCCTTGTTTGTGATTGCACTTTTACATGCTGATCATGGCACAGTTGCATTTTAATCATGGAGTAGATAGATAGGTAGAGAGATAGACAGATGCATACATACATATACACACACGTGGAAACATATTAGAAGGTTGAGTGCGGAGAATGTTGGATATCAGGTTATCATAGATGTGTAGAAAGGTATTGTGAATTCTGAGAGTGTATGCAAGCAAAATATGAGTTAACAAAGAAGTAGGATAATGAATGTGAACTGAAAGCTACTAAGCCAGTGAGGAAGTAAACAAATGGAATGTGAAAGTGGGAGGAGTGATCTTCGTGTCAGTGTGCTGGGGATGAGGAAATAAATTAATGGTAAATGCATGTAAGTGGGATGACTGAACAGTAGCAGTATTGTGACAGAATAGGAGAATGGTGTAGGAAGATAAATGTGCTTTCCACCTGAGGTGTACAGACTGCATGAGACACAGATGACATAGTATAGATGTAAGGGACAGACAGAACGAAAAGCACAAATAGATAACAAGGTCATGATCATGTTATCAAATGCCATAGTTAACAAGTATTTTATTGCTAACAGCAGGAGATATACATATGTGTGTGTGTGTGAGGGTGTGTGTGTGTGTGTGCGTGTGTTTATAAATGTATAGTATATATACATATGTGTGTGTGTGTGTGTATATATATATATATATATATATATATATATATATATATATTATATATCTATATATATATATATATATATATATATGTATATATATAGAGAGAGAGAGAGAGTGAGATAGACATATGTGCGTGTGTATGTTTTTTTGTAGTTTGAATTTTACTTTTTGTAGTTTGTGTACAATAATTACATACTTTGCAATGTATTTTAATGAAACATAGTTCTTGCATCCAGTGAATTAATTAATTGTGCAAGGTTATAACCTTTTTAACTGTCTAGTGTCTTTATATGAAATTTTCAGGATAGTCATTTTAAGGGCTCTTTGGACAAACTGTTGTATAACATTGCGGAAATCCATTTGTGTCATTTCAAAGTGACTTTTTTTAAATCACTTTCTGGATCTGAGATCCCCAAATGTAGTGTTATAGATCAGGTGGTGATGAATCATAGATGGTATGCTACAAATATGTGCTTAAATTTTGCACCAGGGTTATGGCCACTTGTTAAAAATAATTTTTAAAAATACAAAGTACTTTCCCCATTTTGACTATCTGACTGCCATGCATAGTGATATTTTTTTATCTGATTGCAATTTTGGTATGCCATTTACAGGTTTGTCATTTAAGGATCCTTTTGACTTGGCACAGTTCAGTTAATGGTGGTCCACAGATGGGGTGTACAGAGCTGGCCTTTGGTCAACATGTGCCCTAGCAAAAGGTCTCCATAGTTCTCCCTCAACACCACCTGCTGCCTCCATCCTGGTCTACCTACACCATCCAGATTACTGGAAAAGCACCCCTGCTAGAGCAGCATCCTAGGCGGCTGCCTAGTTCGTCTATGTCTAAGGCCAGCTATGGGGGTATGGAAAGTATAAGCAGAAATTATTTTTTTTTGGCAGATTTGTAGGTATTTGTTGAAAAAGTAATTTAATTTTATATATATATATATATATATATATATATATATATATATATATATATATATATATATATATATATATATATATATATATATATATATTTATATTTATCATGTCAACTAAACGGTGGCTACACAGGATTATAACATTTTAACTGCATGAAATTTTGGCACTTCTGTGGTGGTGCAGTGGTAGCGTTGTTGCCTCACAGCAAAAGGTTCTCCCATTCGATTCTCGGCTTGGGTTGGGAGTGCATTCAGTGTGGAGTCTGCATGTCCTCCCCGTGGTCGAGTGGGCATTCGAAAGACATGCGTTGAATGGGCGTGCCCTTGTTGAAGGTTGGGCGTCGGGCTGGCAACTCAACACCATAAAAACCAACTGCCAATCATTAGCAGACTGGAGTTCCGCTGTGGTGACCCCTAACCGGGAAAAGCCAAAAGACAAACAACAACAACAAAAAAACAACTGCATGGAATTTTGGCATGAAGTGAGAAGTTATTTTAGTGATGCTAACTGTTGTTTGCCAGTGCACATTTTCTACTTTAAATGTCCTTATAGTGTCATTTTCACAAATCTTGCTTTGGCTCTGACTTACACCAATGTCAATGTATTTAATGTTTAAAAAAGCTCATTTTTCAGTTTGCTCATTAATTAATTAATTAATTAATTAATTAATTAATTAATTAATTCATTCATTCTTAATTTACTGGCTTTATTGCATAACTGCTAATAGCAATATATTGACATGGTAATGAGCAACATTATTAAAATGAGTGTCTCTGTATATGCTAATGAGGCAAAACAGTATGGTGGCATGATTCAGAAACTTATAAATGCCATGCAATGGAGCAGCACTCACTGCATATTTGAATACAGCTGAGTCCTCATATTCAGACTGAGTGAATCAAGAAAAAGTTCCTGTGGTTACCCCAGCATTAGTAAATACATAACTCATAAACTACAAAGGATAACACTCCATTAACTGCCAGGTGATCTGTAATGCTCAGAGTAGCATCTACAATGTGTATGCAGGCCACATAGGCAATTATTATGTCTACCACATATTGCATAGCTGTGACCTGAACCAATGGTTTGCGAAGGGTGATTTCACACAGAGCCATCTTGTTGATGATGCTGAATATATGATGGAACCATAGCTCATCATACACATAAGACATCCACAAGATTGAACAGACCATAGGTACAACCACTCCCGATCCCAAACAGGAAATATTACACATCATAAGTTTGGTTAGGATTCAACATGTCATAATGTTTGGTAACCTGCTGAAGCATGTTATACAATTTACCATGAGACCGACAGTGTTAAAAAAGGTTTGCATGAAATTAAAAAGGCAATTGCGCCCC
>NC_056726.1:88502708-88533339 GCF_019279795.1 Protopterus annectens | reverse complement strand
GAACAGGTTGTACAGATCAGCAACGGGGACATCGGGCTCTCCGTCGCTGTTTAGTATTGAATCGCTATGTTGACATTATTTCACATAGAGTGACAGTGTCGACATTGGTTACGGACATGTCGCGCAGTACGTCCGCACCGCCGCGGGTGCCGTATGTCTGCTTTGGGCGGTGGACAGGCATTATCCTGTGCCATTATGTCTGGGAATATATGGTTTCTTTCCATAGATGATATAGCATACTAGCAATGACCCGCGTCTGGGTGTGGGTACTGTAGGTGTGGCCTTAGGTCAGGTGGTGCCCTAGGCAAAAGGACTCCATGGTGCCCCTACCACATCACCCGCTACCCCCATCCTGGTCTACCTACACCAAATAAAGGCTGGAAAGGTGCCCCTAGCAGAGCATCGCCCTAGGCAGCTGCCTACTTGGCCTATGCCTAAGGCCGGCTATGTGTGTGGTCCCCCGGGCGTCGGCCTCGGGAACGCACCACATCTGCCGTGGGTATGTCTAGCATCACCCACATCCAGGTGTGGTTTATTGCTATGATGTTCCATGTGTACGGACACGTGTGTTTGGACAACATACAATAGCTTCTGCTATTGGCATACAATGCTGTGGGTGGTGCCGGTTACCATACATATGGCTTTCTCAAAAGCCGAATTCACACTTCTAAACACTAGTGTGGTCTCCTTTAAGGCCCCTGAGCCAGTGGTAAACATTACACAAGCCACTGAATCACTTACATATGCCTTCTACCAGCACCTACAGGACTGCATGGATCAGGCAGTCCCTTACACAACTGTGACTCTTTGTACCAAAGCCAAGCATCCAGTCTGGTGTACCCCAGCCATACACAAGCTCTACAATGAAAGGAGGTAGCTACTACAAGACAGAGCAGAATCCTTGTAAGGTATGACACCCTTGCTCATTATATGTGAAGAACTACAAGCTCTCATGACATCATCCAGGGCAAATCCGACAGATATATCACCAAGGACTCGACAGACAATCATACGGCCTTCTTTAGCTATGTTGGACACCTGGGAGGACACTCCCAGATATGCTCGGACTGGGTTAAGAATGATGTGAAGTTTACTGAACCTACACACATTGCCAACATACTGGCTGACAGGTTCGGTGCAAACATCTCCCCCCCCCCACATGGAGAGATATCTGTACCAGAGGATTGTGGCCCCCGAAACATCTGTAACGCACAGGTGGGAAATGCTCTCTCCAAGGCAGTAAACACAGCATCCATGGGACCAGATGGTGTCCCGGCTGTGTACTCCACGAACTCAATGAGGAATTAGACCCACAGTTAGGACAGCTGTTTAATCTTAGCCTCACCTCAGGTAACGTACCCAAGTTGTGGCGCAAGGCGACTGTAGTCCCACTTCACAGGGGCGGTGCCTCCACTGACCCTGGTAATTACCGTCCCATTAGCTTGACAAGCCTTATCTGCAAAGCCATGGAGAAGGATCATAATGGAACTCATAGATGAAGACATAGGGGACTTGCATACTTTGCATCCAATCCAGTTTGGCTTGGTCAAAGGCAGATCATGCGTTTTAAACTTGGTTGACTTTTTAGGAACAGTCACCGAGGCCATTGATGAGGGTCAGGCAGTCCATACAGCCTACCTCGACCTGGCAAAGGCCTTCAACACAATACCCCCCTCAGGTATCATTGATAAACCCATCGGCTTGGATGTGAACCCATACATCGCAGGATGGGTTGCAAACTGGCTAGGTGACAGAACCCACACGGTCATAGTTGCTGGCACCATGTCAGACTCACAGCCGGTCACAGGCGGTGTCCCATGGGGCTCAGTCCTGGGTCCACTCTTTTTCAGCATCTACATTTCCAAAGTACAAGCAAACACAGGGGAGTTAGGGCTGACAATGTTTGCAGATGACTGCGAACTGGGTGCCATAGTGGGACACACATCTGACACAGATATCCTTCAGAAGGGCCTCACAGATATGGATATCTGGTGCCAGGGACATGGCCTACAGCTAAATGCCGGGAAATGCATAGTCATACCCTTCGGGAAGAACAAGGTTACCCCTAGCTGCCATATAGGTGGCAATCCACTGAGCACAGAGGAAGTTACCAGGGATCTGGGGACCCAGGTTGTCAGTAACCATTCGTTCGACACACACGTTGCTAACGTAGTTAGGTAGACCTTCTACATTGCCCACCTGATCATGCAGGGATTCACATCTAGATCAGGGGAGGTCATCGTCTCCTTGTACTCATCACTCATTAGACCTATGATTGAGTACAATGCCCCGTTCAGAAGGTATCTGACCCGACACCTGCAGCAGCTGGAAAGGCCCCATAAGTTCATCGTCAAACGGATGCAGGGTCTCAGGAATATGTGTTATGCTGCCCGACTGAAAGGACTCCTGCTCCATTCAGTCACATACCACTTGCTCAGTGGTGACCTGTGCCTGACATACAAGGCCATGTCGACCCATATTTGATGACTATGCTTCACCTAATGAATCTACATCCCTCAGAACCACAGGGGCAGGTGATGTGAACCTTGACACGGTCATTAATAGAATGTGCTGGAGGGACAGATTCATCACCCAGACACTCACTATGCTGTGGAACAAAATCCCAGTACATGTGAGGCAGAGCACCTCGCTGGCCTTGTACGAGGGGGATCTTGACCAATGGATGGGAGATTGCAGATATACCCCAGGGATTACTTCAATGTCACTGCTTGACAGAGGTACAGCAATATAATAGGCATTGTTTTCTTCGAACTGGAGGGGTGGCAAAGGCAACATAACTATGGGCTAGGGTTATAGCTGCCCTTGGGCAGATAGCCTACTATGTACCTATGGACCTATGAACCTATGTTCATAGTTTGTCCCATTCACACTTGTCTATCCCCTGTCCTCATTCGTATGTGTATATTTCTGTGGCACATGAATGAACTATGTATTACCTGCAGGTATGCTGTGTACAGTGCACATACGTCACGGTTGATTACAGTGTATCTGTGTACCTACCTCTGTGATACTGAGGACTACCACACATCCTTCACAGCCTTACATGCATATGTCCATACTATTATTCGTTGGCCTGTGGGGGATTGTCAGGGCAACGGTTACACGTGTCCCTGTTTGTGCACGCATCATGGTGGTCTTTGACCAACCTCCGTTGCTATCGTGGGATGGACGGTGGTGTTGGGGTGTGTTTGGGTTGTGTTTCCACTGCCGGTACATCTGTGAGGGGTGGGGTTGGCACATGTTCCTCTTTGCAGGGAGCCCCATCCTGGACATTTGTGTCATGCGTCAACACTTGGCACATGCCATATGTCCTGTGATATTCCCACAGTCGTGTATGCCTTCCTGCATTACTACTGCGTGTTACTGGCAGTTTGTATCTGGTACGCATGGCTATTATGTTAGATAGCTTAGCCTATTCCCATGCTATGACATACCCAATCATCCAGGCATATACATGTTATTCCATCCTTTGCGTTGGCCGTGGGTGTTTGGCCATCCGGCAACACTATTCTCAACGTGTGATGTCCCACCTTCACCTAATGTGCATGTGGCACCCTGTTTGGTGGGCAGATGTTCCGCCATATGTGTTGTGTTTGACATGTCTGCATAGCTAATCATCAGTACGGTGGCTGAACATACTGCCTTGTCCAGATGTGTACAGTTATGGACACCGTGGCGTGTGAACGCCTATGGGGTTTCGACAGGTCCATACCACATGCGGGATGTACACATTCTGCCGACACATTCACATGCAGCCATTTGGATATCAGTACCTGAGGTGGGATGTTGACATGTGGGGTACATATTTGCCCGCGTGGCACTGCCTAGGACAATACTTCATACTACATTTGAGGTATACCCATTGTGTGTAGGTGTGCAGCTGCACAAGGCTGCTAGCTGGGTTGGGTGCACGGTCGTACATGGGTGCGGGTTACGTGCTATGACGGGGCTGTTGTGTATTACATTTGCATGCATGGGTTCTGCTTCTGGATATTACGCCGCATACGCCGTCCTATGTGTATGCGACGGGCACGTTGCTGGGTGTAGTACATGTTGCTATGCACATGTTTGTCTGTGTTTAGGGTATCTGGTTTCCTTCTGGTTGTTATATCGACACGGCTGCCTGGCTGTTTACTCTCACTACTGTTGGTGACCATGCCCATGGGGCTACTTGTGTGTAGGTGCGGCGCGCTGACATGCTGCGGTACACCTTCACTGGGTATGCCCACTGACAGTGCACTGCGTGACGGACACGGTATTACGCATATCCTTTGTTCCTTGGATGGGTACAATTTGGACTTTGTGGGTTAATGTTTGGTTCTCTGTTTTGTGTGAACAGGTACTATGTTGCATACTCTGCGTACGTTTCATTATCCACGGACGCTGGCTGGTGTGGTTACTATTGCAGGCGGCCTGTGACAGTCAGCACTTTAGGTTGCTCGTCATCTGCCGGCTTGGCCACGCCTACGGGCGCATCTTACTTGGGCTCGCGCACGTGCCCTCTGCACGTGTCTGTGGTTGCGGCTCGCACTCATTACTATGCATGTGGCGCTGCTATGCCGATTATACACTGCACTGCCGGCGCAAGCCTTACAACGGCCTTATGCCAAGCTTCATGAATCCCGGGGAGAACCTACTTTTAAATCAGCAAGCCATGAAGCAATCAGATAACAAACAAGCTGTTAGACCAAAAACTTCACCACAGGAATAGGGGGAAGCAGTTTCAGGACAGCTGAGAAAAAGAAAACAACGCTAGAAAATATATAAAATAATTCAGTAAGGCAAAATTAAGACAATGCATAACTTTGAAAGGTTAAAATACCAAGAAATATACTTCTCAATTAGCGATATATTTACATATTGTTTGAGAATCACACTGCAGCCAAAACACCAAAAGTTTTCAACAGTGTATGCAGCAATTTACAAACAGAAACTTTTTTTTTCAAATCAGCAATCCTTAAAGCAATCAGACAACATCAAAAGCTGTTAGACCAGTTTTATAAACTTCACCGCAGGAATGGGGTGGAAGCAGTTTCAGGACAGATGACAAACAGAAAACAGTGCAGTTTCAGGACAATTAAGAAAAAGAATACAATACCAGAAAAAATATAAAATAATTCAGCCAGACAAACTTAGGACAATGCAGAAATCTGAAAGGTTAAAATGTCAAGAAATATACTTGTCAATCAGTGATAAATTTCTAGATTGTTTGAGAATCGCACTGCAGCCAAAAATACAGGCGTTTCCAACAGTGTATGCAACAATTTACAAACAGAAACTCTTTTCAAATCAGCAATACTTGTAGCAATCAGACAACACAAAAGTTGTTAGACCAGTTTCAGGACAGATGAGAAAAAGAAAACAATGCCATTTCAGGACAGATGAAAAACACAGAACAATGTCAGAAAACATATAAAATAATGCTGTCAGGCAAAAGTAAGACAATGCAGAACTCTGAAAGGTTAAAATGCCAAGAAATATACTTATCAATCAGTGATATATTTCCAGATTGTTTGAGAATCACAGTGCAGCCAGAACACCAGGAGTTTACAACAGTGTATGTAGGAATTAACAAACAAAAATTATTTTTAAATCAACAAGCCTTGAAGCAATCAGATAACACAAAAGCTGTTAGCCCAGTTTTATAAATTTCACCACAGGAATAAGGGGGACACAGTTTCAAGACAAATGAGAAAATAAAAACAATACAGTTTCAGGACAGATGAGAAACAGAAAGCAATGCCAGAAATATATAAAATAATTCTGTCAGGCAATATTAAGACAATGCAAAACTCTGAAAGGTTAAAATGCCAAGAAATACACTTATCAATCAGCAATATATTTCCAGATTGTTTGAGAATCAGTCTGCAGCCAGATCACCAGGAGTTTCCAACAGTGTAAGCAGGAATTTATCACAGAAACCATTTTTAAATCAACAAACCTTGTAGCAATCAAACACAAAATCTGTAAGACCAGTTTTATAAACTTCACCACAGGAATGGGGGGACGCAGTTTCAGGACAGATGAGAAACAGAAAACAATGCACTTTCAAGACAGATGAGAAACAGAAAAGAATGCCAGAAAATATATAAAATAATTCAGTCAGGTAAAGTTAAGACAACGTAGAATTCTGAAAGCTTAAAATGCCAAGAAAACACTTTAAAATTAACAATATATTACCAGATTGTTTGAGAATCACTCTGCACCAGAACATCAGGAATTTTCAAAAGTATATGCAGGAATTTACGAACATAAACTATTTTTTAATCAGCAATCCTTGAAGCAATCAGATAACACAAAAGCTGTTAGACCAGTTTTATAAACTTCACCACAGGAATAGGGGGGAAGCAGTTTTAAGACAGATGAGAAACAGAAAACAATGCAGTTCCAGGACAGATGAGAAACAGAAAACAATGCCAGAAAAAGTATTAAATAATTCAGTCAGGCAAAATTAAGACAATGCAGAATTCTGAAAGGTTAAAATGCCAAGAAATATACTTATCAATCAGCTATATATTTCCAGATTGTTTGAGAATCACACTGCAGACAAAACACCAGGAGTTTCTAACAGTGAATGCAGCAATTTACAAACAGAAGCTTTTTTTAAATCAGCAATCCTTGAAGCAACAGATAACACAAAAGGTGTTAGACCAGTTATATGAACTTCACCAGAGGAATAGGGTAGAAGCAGTTTCAGGACAGGTGAGTAACAGAAAACAATGCCATTTCAGGACAGATGAAAAACAGAGAAGAATGCCAGAATATATATAAGATAATGCAGTCAGGCAAAAGTAAGACAATGCAGACCTCTAAAAGAATAAAATGCAAAGAAATATACTTATCAATCAGCAATGTATTTCCAGATTTTTTTCAGAATCATAGTGCAGCCAGAACACCAGGAGTTTTCAACAGTGAATGCAGGAATTTACAAATAGAAACTATTTTTAAAACAGCAAGCCTTGAAGCAATTAGATAACACAAAAGCTGTTATACCAGTTTTATAAACTTCACCACAGGAATAGGGGGAAACAGTTTCAGGACAGATGAGGCACAAAAACAATGCAGTTTCAAGACAGATGAGAAACAGAAAAGAATGCCAAAAAACATAAAATAATTCAGGCAAGGAAAATTAATAGAATGCAAAACTCTGAAAGGTTTAAATGCAAATAAATATTCTTATGAATCAGTGATATATTTCCATATTGTTTGAGAATCACACTGCAGACAGAACCCCAGGAATTTCCAACAGTGCATGCAGGAATTTACAAACAGAAACTACTTTTAAATCAGCAAGCCATGAAGCAATCAGATAACAAACAAGCTGTTAAACCAAAAACTTCACCACAGGAATAGGGGGAAGCAGTTTCAGGACAGCTGAGAAAAAGAAAACAATGCTAGAAAATATATAAAATAATTCAGTAAGGCAAAATTAAGACAATGCATAACTCTGAAAGGTTAAAATACCAAGAAATATACTTCTCAATTAGCGATATATTTACATATTGTTTGAGGATCACACTGCAGCCAAAACACCAAAAGTTTTCAACAGTGTATGCAGCAATTTACAAACAGAAACTTTTTTTTTTCAAATCAGCAATCCTTAAAGCAATCAGACAACATCAAAAGCTGTTAGACCAGTTTTATAAACTTCACCACAGGAATAGGGTGGAAGCAGTTTCAGGACAGATGACTAACAGAAAACAGTGCAGTTTCAGGACAATTAAGAAAAAGAATACAATACCAGAAAAAATATAAAATAATTCAGTCAGACAAACTTAGGACAATGCAGAAATCTGAAAGGTTAAAATGCCAAGAAATCTACTTGTCAATCAGTGATAAATTTCTAGATTGTTTGAGAATCGCACTGCAGCCAAAAATACAGGAGTTTCCAACAGTGTATGCAGCAATTTACAAACAGAAACTCTTTTCAAATCAGCAATACTTGTAGCAATCAGACAACACAAAAGTTGTTAGACCAGTTTCAGGACAGATGAGAAAAAGAAAACAATGCCATTTCAGGACAGATGAAAAACACAGAACAATGCCAGAAAACATATAAAATAATGCTGTCAGGCAAAAGTAAGACAATGCAGAACTCTGAAAGGTTAAAATGCCAAGAAATATACTTATCAATCAGCGATATATTTCCAGATTGTTTGAGAATCACAGTGCAGCCAGAACACCAGGAGTTTACAACAGTGTATGAAGGAATTAACAAACAAAAATTATTTTTAAATCAACAAGCCTTGAAGCAATCAGATAACATAAAAGCTGTTAGCCCAGTTTTATAAATTTCACCACAGGAATAAGGGGGACACAGTTTCAAGACAAATGAGAAAATAAAAACAATACAGTTTCGGGACAG
Source organism: Protopterus annectens (assembly GCF_019279795.1). Lineage (NCBI taxonomy): Eukaryota > Metazoa > Chordata > Ceratodontiformes > Protopteridae > Protopterus > Protopterus annectens. Next base: position 88,524,953 of record NC_056726.1, on the reverse strand, counting down.
ATGAGAAACAGAAAGCAATGCCAGAAAATATATAAAATAATTCTGTCAGGCAATATTAAGACAATGCAAAACTCTGAAAGGTTAAAATGCCAAGAAATACACTTATCAATCAGCAATATATTTCCAGATTGTTTGAGAATCAGTCTGCAGCCAGATCACCAGGAGTTTCCAACAGTGTAAGCAGGTAATTACAAACAGAAACCATTTTTAAATCAACAAACCTTGTAGCAATCAAACACAAAATCTGTAAGACCAGTTTTATCAACTTCACCACAGGAATGGGGGGACGCAGTTTCAGGACAGATGAGAAACAGAAAACAATGCACTTTCAAGACAGATGAGAAACAGAAAAGAATGCCAGAAAATATATAAAATAATTCAGTCAGGAAAAGTTAAGACAACGTAGTACTCTGAAAGCCTAAAATGCCAAGAAAACACTTTTAAATTAACAATATATTTCCAGATTGTTTGAGAATCACTCTGCACCAGAACATCAGGAATTTTCAAAAGTATATGCAGGAATTTACGAACAGAAGCTATTTTTTAATCAGCAATCTTTGAAGCAATCAGATAACACAAAAGCTGTTAGACCAGTTTTATAAACTTCACCACAGGAATAGGGGGGAAGCAGTTTTAAGACAGATGAGAAACAGAAAACAATGCAGTTCTAGGACAGATGAGAAACAGAAAACAATGCCAGAAAAAGTATTAAATAATTCAGTCAGGCAAAATTAAGACAATGCAGAATTCTGAAAGGTTAAAATGCCAAGAAATATACTTATCAATCAGCTATATATTTCCAGATTGTTTGAGAATCACACTGCAGACAAAACACCAGGAGTTTCTAACAGTGAATGTAGCAATTTACAAACAGAAGCTTTTTTTCAATCAGCAATCCTTGACGCAACAGATAACACAAAAGGTGTTAGACCAGTTATATGAACTTCACCAGAGGAATAGGGTGGAAGCAGTTTCAGGACAGGTGAGAAACAGAAAACAATGCCATTGCAGGACAGATGAAAAACAGAGAAGAATGACAGAATATATATAAGATAATGCAGTCAGGCAAAAGTAAGACAATGCAGACCTCTAAAAGAATAAAATGCAAAGAAATATACTTATCAATTAGCAATGTATTTCCAGATTTTTTTCAGAATCATAGTGCAGCCAGAACACCAGGAGTTTTCAACAGTGAATGCAGGAATTTACAAACAGAAACTATTTTTAAAATAGCAAGCCTTGAAGCAATTACATAACACAAAAGCTGTTATACGAGTTTTATAAACTTCACCACAGGAATAGGGGGAAACAGTTTCAGGACAGATATGGCACAAAAAACAATGGAGTTTCAAGACAGATGAGAAACAGAAAAGAATGCCAAAAAACATATAAAATAATTCAGGCAAGGAAAATTAATACAATGCAGACCTCTGAAAGGTTAAAATGCAAATAAATATTCTTATGAATCAGTGATATATTTCCATATTGTTTGAGAATCACACTGCAGACAGAACACCAGGAATTTCCAACAGTGCAAGCAGGAATTTACAAACAGAAACTACTTTTAAATCAGTAAGCCATGAAACAATCAGATAACAAACAAGCTGTTAGACCAAAAACTTCACCACAGGAATAGGGGGAAGCAGTTTCAGGACAGCTGAGAAAAAGAAAACAATGCTAGAAAATATATAAAATAATTCAGTAAGGCAAAATTAAGACAATGCATAACTCTGAAAGGTTAAAATACCAAGAAATATACTTCTCAGTTAGCGATATATTTACATATTGTTTGAGGATCACACTGCAGCCAAAACACCCAAAGTTTTCAACAGTGTATGCAGCAATTTACAAACAGAAACTTTTTTTCAAATCAGCAATCCTTACAGCAATCAGACAACATCAAAAGCTGTTAGACCAGTTTTATAAACTTCACCACAGGAATAGGGTGGAAGCAATTTCAGGACAGATGACAAACAGAAAACAGTGCAGTTTCAGGACAATTAAGAAAAAGAATACAATACCAGAAAAAATATAAAATAATTCAGCCAGACAAACTTAGGACAATGCAGAAATCTGAAAGGTTAAAATGCCAAGAAATATACTTGTCAATCAGTGATAAATTTCTAGATTGTTTGAGAATCGCACTGCAGCCAAAAATATAGGTGTTTCCAACAGTGTATGCAGCAATTTACAAACAGAAACTCTTTTCAAATCAGCAATACTAGTAGCAATCAGACAACACAAAAGTTGTTAGACCAGTTTCAGGACAGATGAGAAAAAGAAAACAATGCCATTTCAGGACAGATGAAAAACACAGAACAATGCCAGAAAACATATAAAATAATGCTGTCAGGCAAAACTAAGACAATGCAGAACTCTGAAAGGTTAAAATGTCAAGAAATATACTTATCAATCAGCGATATATTTCCAAATTGTTTGAGAATCACAGTGCAGCCAGAACACCAGGAGTTTACAACAGTGTATGTAGGAATTAACAAACAAAAATTATTTTTAAATCACCAAGCCTTGAATCAATCAGATAACACAAAAGCTGTTAGCCCAGTTTTATAAATTTCACCACAGGAATAAGGGGGACACAGTTTCAAGACAAATGAGAAAATAAAACAATACAGTTTCGGGACAGATGAGAAACAGAAAGCAATGCTAGAAAATATATAAAATAATTCTGTCAGGCAATATTAAGACAATGCAAAACTCTGAAAGGTTAAAATGCCAAGAAATGCACTTATCAATCAGCAATATATTTCCAGATTGTTTGAGAAACAGTCTGCAGCCAGATCACCAGGAGTTTCCAACACTGTAAGCAGGAATTTACAAACAGAAACCATTTTTAAATCAACAAACCTTGTAGCAATCAAACACAAAATCTGTAAGACCAGTTTTATAAACTTCACCACAGGAATAGGGGGAAACAGTTTCAGGACAGATGAGGCACAAAAAACAATGCAGTTTCAAGACAGATGAGAAACAGAAAAGAATGCCAAAAAACATATAAAATAATTCAGGCAAGGAAAATTAATACAATGCAGAACTCTGAAAGGTTAAAATGCAAATAAATATTCTTATGAATCAGTGATATATTTCCATATTGTTTGAGAATCACACTGCAGACAGAACACCAGGAATTTCCAACAGTGCATGCAGGAATTTACAAACAGAAACTACTTTTAAATCAGCAAGCCATGAAGCAATTAGATAAAAAACAAGCTGTTAGACCAAAAACTTCCCCACAGGAATAGGGGGAAGCAGTTTCAGTACAGCTGAGAAAAAGAAAACAATGCTAGAAAATATATAAAATAATTCAGTAAGGCAAAATTAAGACAATGCATAACTCTGAAAGGTTAAAATACCAAGAAATATAATTCTCAATTAGTGATATATTTATATATTGTTTGAGGATCACACTGCAGCCAAAACACCAAAAGTTTTCAACAGTGTATGCAGCAATTTACAAACAGAAACTTTTTTTTTTAAATCAGCAATCCTTAAAGCAATCAGACAACATCAAAAGCTGTAAGACCAGTTTTATAAACTTCACCACAGGAATAGGGTGGAAGCAGTTTCAGGACAGATGACAAACAGAAAACAGTGCAGTTTCAGGACAATTAAGAAAAAGAATACAATACCAGAAAAAATATAAAATAATTCAGTCAGACAAACTTAGGACAATGCAGAAATCTGAAAGGTTAAAATGCCAAGAAATATACTTGTCAATCAGTGATAAATTTCTAGATTGTTTGAGAATCGCACTGCAGCCAAAAATACAGGCGTTTCCAACAGTGTATGCAGCAATTTACAAACAGAAACTCTTTTCAAATCAGCAATACTTGTAGCAATCAGACAGCACAAAAGTTGTTAGACCAGTTTCAGGACAGATGAGAAAAAGAAAACAATGCCATTTCAGGACAGATGAAAAACACAGAACAATGCCAGAAAACATATAAAATAATGCTGTCCGGCAAAAGTAAGACAATGCAGAACTCTGAAAGGTTAAAATGCCAAGAAATATACTTATCAATTAGCGATATATTTCCAGATTGTTTGAGAATTACAGTGCAGCCAGAACACCAGGAGTTTACAACAGTGTATGTAGGAATTAACAAACAAAAATTATTTTTAAATCAACAAGCCTCGAAGCAATCAGATAACACAAAAGCTGTTAGCCCAGTTTTATAAATTTCACCACAGGAATAAGGGGGACACAGTTTCAAGACAAATGAGAAAATAAAAACAATACAGTTTCAGGACAGATGAGAAACAGAAAGCAATGCCAGAAAATATATAAAATAATTCTGTCAGGCAATATTAAGACAATGCAGAACTCTGAAAGGTTAAAATGCCAAGAAATACACTTATCAATCAGCAATATATTTCCAGATTGTTTGAGAATCAGTCTGCAGCCAGATCACCAGGAGTTTCCAACAGTGTAAGCAGGAAATTACAAACAGAAACCATTTTTAAATCAACAAACCTTGTAGCAATCAAACACAAAATCTGTAAGACCAGTTTTATAAACTTCACCACAGGAATGGGGGGACGCAGTTTCAGGACAGATGAGAAACAGAAAACAATGCACTTTCAAGACAGATGAGAAACAGAAAAGAATGCCAGAAAATATATAAAATAATTCAGTCAGGCAAAGTTAAGACAACGTAGAACTCTGAAAGCTTAAAATGCCAAGAAAACACTTTTAAATTAACAATATATTTCCAGATTGTTTGAGAATCACTCTGCACCAGCACATCAGGAATTTCAAAAGTATATGCAGGAATTTACGAACAGAAACTATTTTCTAATCAGCAATCCTTGAAGTAATCAGATAACACAAAAGCTGTTAGACCAGTTTTATAAACTTCACCACAGGAATAGGGGGGAAGCAGTTTTAAGACAGATGAGAAACAGAAAACAATGCAGTTCTAGGACAGATGAGAAACAGAAAACAATGCCAGAAAAAGTATTAAATAATTCAGTCAGGCAAAATTAAGACAATGCAGAATTCTGAAAGGTTAAAATGCCAAGAAATATACTTATCAATCAGCTATATATTTCCAGATTGTTTGAGAATCACACTGCAGACAAAACACCAGGAGTTTCTAACAGTGAATGCAGCAATTTACAAACAGAAGCTTTTTTTAAATCAGCAATCCTTGAAGCAACAGATAACACAAAAGGTGTTAGACCAGTTATATGAACTTCACCAGAGGAATAGGGTGGAAGCAGTTTCAGGACAGGTGAGAAACAGAAAACAATGCCATTTCAGGACAGATGAAAAACAGAGAAGAATGACAGAATATATATAAGATAATGCAGTCAGGCAAAAGTAAGACAATGCAGACCTCTAAAAGAATAAAATGCAAAGAAATATACTTATCAATAAGCAATGTATTTCCAGAGTTTTTTCAGAATCATAGTGCAGCCAGAACACCAGGAGTTTTCAACAGTGAATGCAGGAATTTACAAACATAAACTATTTTTAAAACAGCAAGCCTTGAAGCAATTAGATAACACAAAAGCTGTTATACCAGTTTTATAAACTTCACCACAGGAATAGGGGGAAACAGTTTCAGGACAGATATGGCACAAAAAACAATGCAGTTTCAAGACAGATGAGAAACAGAAATGAATGCCAAAAAAACATATAAAATAATTCAGGCAAGGAAAATTAATACAATGCAGACCTCTGAAAGGTTAAAATGCAAATAAATATTCTTATGAATCAGTGATATACTTCCATATTGTTTGAGAATCACACTGCAGACAGAACACCAGGAATTTCCAACAGTGCATGCAGGAATTTACAAACAGAAACTACTTTTAAATCAGTAAGCCATGAAGCAATCAGATAACAAACAAGCTGTTAGACCAAAAACTTCACCACAGGAATAGGGGGAAGCAGTTTCAGGACAGCTGAGAAAAAGAAAACAATGCTAGACAATATATAAAATAATTCAGTAAGGCAAAATTAAGACAATGCATAACTCTGAAAGGTTAAAATACCAAGAAATATACTTCTCAGTTAACAATATATTTACATATTGTTTGAGGATCACACTGCAGCCAAAACACCAAAGGTTTTCAACAGTGTATGCAGCAATTTACAAACAGAAACTTTTTTTTTTCAAATCAGCAATACTTAAAGCAATCAGACAACACCAAAAGCTGTTAGACCAGTTTTATAAACTTCACTACAGGAATAGGGTGGAAGCAGTTTCAGGACAGATGACAAACAGAAAACAGTGCAGTTTCAGGACAATTAAGAAAAAGAATACAATACCAGAAAAAATATAAAATAATTCAGCCAGACAAACTTAGGACAATGCAGAAATCTGAAAGGTTAAAATGCCAAGAAATATACTTGTCAATCAGTGAAAAATGTCTAGATTGTTTGAGAATCGCACTGCAGCCAAAAATACAGGCGTTTCCAACAGTGTATGCAGCAATTTACAAACAGAAACTCTTTTCAAATCAGCAATACTTGTAGCAATCAGACAACACAAAAGTTGTTAAACCAGTTTCAGGACAGATGAGAAAAAGAAAACAATGCCATTTCAGGACAGATGAAAAACACAGAACAATGCCAGAAAACATATAAAATAATGCTGTCAGGCAAAAGTAAGACAATGCAGAACTTTGAAAGGTTAAAATGCCAAGAAATATACTTATCAATCAGTGATATATTTCCAGAATGTTTGAGAATCACAGTGCAGCTAGAACACCAGGAGTTTACAACAGTGTATGTAGGAATTAACAAACAAAAAATATTTTTAAATCAACAAGCCTTGAAGCAATCAGATAACACAAAAGCTGTTAGCCTAGTTTTATAAATTTCACCACAGGAATAAGGGGGACACAGTTTCAAGACAAATGAGAAAATAAAGACAATACAATTTCGGGACAGATGAGAAACAGAAAGCAATGCCAGAAAATATATAAAATAATTCTGTCAGGCAATATTAAGACAATGCAAAACTCTGAAAGGTTAAAATGCCAAGAAATACACTTATCAGTCAGCAATATATTTCCAGATTATTTGAGAATCAGTCTGCAGCCAGATCACCAGGAGTTTCCAACAGTGTAAGCAGGAATTTACAAACAGAAACCATTTTTAAATCAACAAACCTTGTAGCAATCAAACACAAAATCTGTAAGACCAGTTTTATAAACTTCACCACAGGAATGCGGGGACGCAGTTTCAGGACAGATGAGAAACAGAAAACAATGCACTTTCAAGACAGATGAAAAACAGAAAAGAATGCCAGAAAATATATAAAATAATTCAGTCAGGCAAAGTTAAGACAACGTAGAACTCTGAAAGCTTAAAATGCCAAGAAAACACTTTTAAATTAACGATATATTACCAGATTGTTTGAGAATCACTCTGCACCAGAACATCAGGAATTTTCAAAAGTATATGCAGGAATTTACGAACAGAAACTATTTTTTAATCAGCAATCCTTGAAGCAATCAGATAACACAAAAGCTGTTAGACCAGTTTTATAAACTTCACCACAGGAATAGGGGGGAAGCAGTTTTAAGACAGATGAGAAACAGAAAACAATGCAGTTCCAGGACAGATGAGAAACAGAAAACAATGCCAGAAAAAGTATTAAATAATTCAGTCAGGCAAAATTAAGACAATGCAGAATTCTGAAAGGTTAAAATGCCAAGAAATATACTTATCAATCAGCTATATATTTCCAGATTGTTTGAGAATCACACTGCAGACAAAACACCAGGAGTTTCTAACATTGAATGCAGCAATTTACAAACAGAAGCTTTTTTTAAATCAGCAATCCTTGAAGCAACAGATAACAAAAAAGGTGTTAGACCAGTTATATGAACTTCACCAGAGGAATAGGGTGGAAGCAGTTTCAGGACAGGTGAGAAACAGAAAACAATGCCATTTCAGGACAGATGAAAAACAGAGAAGAATGCCAGAATATATATAAGATAATGCAGTCAGGCAAAAGTAAGACAATGCAGACCTCTAAAAGAATAAAATGCAAAGAAATATACTTATCAATCAGCAATGGATTTCCAGATTTTTTTCAGAATCATAGTGCAGCCAGAACACCAGGAGTTTTCAACAGTGAATGCAGGAATTTACAAACAGAAACTATTTTTAAAACAGCAAGCCTTGAAGCAATTAGATAACACAAAAGCTGTTATACCAGTTTTATAAACTTCACCACAGGAATAGGGGGAAACAGTTTCAGGACAGATGAGGCACAAAAAACAATGCAGTTTCAAGACAGATGAGAAACAGAAAAGAATGCCAAAAAACATATAAAATAATTCAGGCAAGGAAAATTAATACAATGCAGAACTCTGAAAGGTTAAAATGCAAATAAATATTCTTATGAATCAGTGATATATTTCCATATTGTTTGAGAATCACACTGCAGACAGAACACCAGGAATTTCCAACAGTGCATGCAGGAATTTACAAACAGAAACTACTTTTAAATCAGCAAGCCATGAAGCAATCAGATAACAAACAAGCTTTTAGACCAAAAACTTCACACAGGAATAGGGGGAAGCAGTTTCAGGACAGCTGAGAAAAAGAAAACAATGCTAGAAAATATATAAAATAATTCAGTAAGGCAAAATTAAGACAATGCATAACTCTGAAAGGTTAAAATACCAAGAAATATACTTCTCAATTAGCGACATATTTACATATTATTTGAGGATCACACTGCAGCCAAAACACCAAAAGTTTTCAACAGTGTATGCAGCAATTTACAAACAGAAACTTTTTTTTTCAAATCAGCAATCCTTAAAGCAATCAGACAACATCAAAAGCTGTTAGACCAGTTTTATAAACTTCACCACAGGAATGGGGTGGAAGCAGTTTCAGGACAGATGACAAACAGAAATCAGTGCAGTTTCAGGACAATTAAGAAAAAGAATACAATACCAGAAAAAATATAAAATAATTCAGTCAGACAAACTTAGGACAAAGTAGAAATCTGAAAGGTTAAAATGCCAAGACATATACTTGTCAATCAGTGATAAATTTCTAGATTGTTTGAGAATCGCACTGCAGCCAAAAATACAGGCGTTTCCAACAGTGTATGCAGCAATTTACAAACAGAAACTCTTTTCAAATCAGCAATACTTGTAGCAATCAGACAACACAAAAGTTGTTAGACCAGTTTCAGGACAGATGAGAAAAAGAAAACAATGCCATTTCAGGACAGATGAAAAACACAGAACAATGCCAGAAAACATATAAAATAATGCTGTCTGGCAAAAGTAAGACAATGCAGAACTCTGAAAGGTTAAAATGCCAAGAAATATACTTATCAATCAGCGATATATTTCCAGATTGTTTGAGAATCACAGTGCAGCCAGAACACCAGGAGTTTACAACAGTGTATGTAGGAATTAACAAACAAAAATTATTTTTAAATCAACAAGCCTTGAAGCAATCAGATAACACAAAAGCTGTTAGCCCAGTTTTATAAATTTCACCACAGGAATAAGGGGGACACAGTTTCAAGACAAATGAGAAAATAAAAACAATACAGTTTCGGGACAGATGAGAAACAGAAAGCAATGCCAGAAAATATATAAAATAATTCTGTCAGGCAAAATTTAAGACAATGCAAAACTCTGAAAGGTTAAAATGCCAAGAAATACTCTTATCAATCAGTAATATATTTCCAGATTGTTTGAGAATCAGTCTGCAGCCAGATCACCAGGAGTTTCCAACAGTGTAAGCAGGAAATTACAAACAGAAACCATTTTTAAATCAACAAACCTTGTAGCAATCAAACACAAAATCTGTAAGACCAGTTTTATAAATTTCACCACAGGAATGGGGGGATGCTGTTTCAGGACAGATGAGAAACAGAAAACAATGCACTTTCAAGACAGATGAGAAACAGAAAAGAATGCCAGAAAATATATAAAATAATTCAGTCAGGCAAAGTTAAGACAACGTAGAACTCTGAAAGCTTAAAATGCCAAGAAAACACTTTTAAATTAACGATATATTTCCAGATTGTTTGAGAATCACTCTGCACCAGCACATCAGGAATTTTCAAAAGTATATTCAGGAATTTACGAACAGAAACTATTTTTTAATCAGCAATCCTTGAAGCAATCAGATACACAAAAGCTGTTAGACCAGTTTTATAAACTTCACCACAGGAATAGGGGGGAAGCAGTTTTAAGACAGATGAGAAACAGAAAACAATGCAGTTCTAGGACAGATGAGAAACAGAAAACAATGCCAGAAAAAGTATTAAATAATTCAGTCAGGCAAAATTAAGACAATGCAGAATTCTGAAAGGTTAAAATGCCAAGAAATATACTTATCAATCAGCTATATATTTTCAGATTGTTTGAGAATCACACTGCAGACAAAACACCAGGAGTTTCTAACAGTGAATGCAGCAATTTACAAACAGAAGCTTTTTTTAAATCAGCAATCCTTGAAGCAACAGATAACACAAAAGGTGTTAGACCAGTTATATGAACTTCACCAGAGGAATAGGGTGGAAGCAGTTTCAGGACAGGTGAGAAACAGAAAACAATGCCATTTCAGGACAGATGAAAAACAGAGAAGAATGACAGAATATATATAAGATAATGCAGTCAGGCAAAAGTAAGACAATGCAGACCTCTAAAAGAATAAAATGCAAAGAAATATACTTATCAATAAGCAATGTATTTCCAGAGTTTTTTCAGAATCATAGTGCAGCCAGAACACCAGGAGTTTTCAACAGTGAATGCAGGAATTTACAAACAGAAACTATTTTTAAAACAGCAAGCCTTGAAGCAATTAGATAACACAAAAGCTGTTATACCAGTTTTATAAACTTCACCACAGGAATAGGGGGAAACAGTTTCAGGACAGATATGGCACAAAAAACAATACAGTTTCAAGGCAGATGAGAAACAGAAAAGAATGCCAAAAAACATATAAAATAATTCAGGCAAGGAAAATTAATACAATGCAGACCTCTGAAAGGTTAAAATGCAAATAAATATTCTTATGAATCAGTGATATACTTCCATATTGTTTGAGAATCACACTGCAGACAGAACACCAGGAATTTCCAACAGTGCATGAAGGAATTTACAAACAGAAACTACTTTTAAATCAGTAAGCCATGAAGCAATCAGATAACAAACAAGCTGTTAGACCAAAAACTTCACCACAGGAATAGGGGGAAGCAGTTTCAGGACAGCTGAGAAAAAGAAAACAATGCTAGAAAATATATAAAATAATTCAGTAAGGCAAAATTAAGACAATGCATAACTCTGAAAGGTTAAAATACCAAGAAATATACTTCTCAATTAGCGATATATTTACATATTGTTTGAGGATCACACTGCAGCCAAAACACCAAAAGTTTTCAACAGTGTATGCAGCAATTTACAAACAGAAACTTTTTTTTTCAAATCAGCAATCCTTAAAGCAATCAGACAACATCAAAAGCTGTTAGACCAGTTTTATAAACTTCACTACAGGAATAGGGTGGAAGCAGTTTCAGGACAGATGACAAACAGAAAACAGTGCAGTTTCAGGACAATTAAGAAAAAGAATACAATACCAGAAAAAATATAAAATAATTCAGCCAGACAAACATAGGACAATGCAGAAATCTGAAAGGTTAAAATGCCAAGAAATATACTTGTCAATCAGTGATAAATTTCTAGATTGTTTGAGAATCGCACTGCAGCCAAAAATACAGGCGTTTCCAACAGTGTATGCAGCAATTTACAAACAGAAACTCTTTTCAAATCAGCAATACTTGTAGCAATCAGACAACACAAAAGTTGTTAAACCAGTTTCAGGACAGATGAGAAAAAGAAAACAATGCCATTTCAGGACAGATGAAAAACACAGACAATGCCAGAAAACATATAAAATAATGCTGTCAGGCAAAAGTAAGACAATGCAGAACTCTGAAAGGTTAAAATGCCAAGAAATATACTTATCAATCAGCGATATATTTCCAGAATGTTTGAGAATCACAGTGCAGCCAGAACACCAGGAGTTTACAACAGTGTATGTAGGAATTAACAAACAAAAATTATTTTTAAATCAACAAGCCTTGAAGCAATCAGATAACACAAAAGCTGTTAGCCCAATTTTATAAATTTCACCACAGGAATAAGGGGGACACAGTTTCAAGACAAATGAGAAAATAAAGACAATACAGTTTCAGGACAGATGAGAAACAGAAAGCAATGCCAGAAAATATATAAAATAATTCTGTCAGGCAATATTAAGACAATGCAAAACTCTGAAAGGTTAAAATGCCAAGAAATACACTTATCAGTCAGCAATATATTTCCAGATTATTTGAGAATCAGTCTGCAGCCAGATCACCAGGAGTTTCCAACAGTGTAAGCAGGAATTTACAAACAGAAACCATTTTTAAATCAACAAACCTTGTAGCAATCAAACACAAAATCTGTAAGACCAGTTTTATAAACTTCACCACAGGAATGGGGGGACGCAGTTTCAGGACAGATGAGAAACAGAAAGCAATGCACTTTCAAGACAGATGAGAAACAGAAAAGAATGCCAGAAAATATAAAAAATAATTCAGTCAGGCAAAGTTAAGACAACGTAGAACTCTGAAACCTTAAAATGCCAAGAAAACACTTTAAAATTAATGATATATTACCAGATTGTTTGAGAATCACTCTGCACCAGAACATCAGGAATTTTCAAAAGTATATGCAGGTATTTACGAACAGAAACTATTTTTTAATCAGCAATCCTTGAAGCAATCAGATAACACAAAAGCTGTTAGACCAGTTTTATAAACTTCACCACAGGAATAGGGGGGAAGCAGTTTTAAGACAGATGAGAAACAGAAAACAATGCAGTTCCAGGACAGATGAGAAACAGAAAACAATGCCAGAAAAAGTATTAAATAATTCAGTCAGGCAAAATTAAGACAATGCAGAATTCTGAAAGGTTAAAATGCCAAGAAATATACTTATCAATCAGCTATATATTTCCAGATTGTTTGAGAGTCACACTGCAGACAAAACACCAAGAGTTTCTAACAGTGAATGCAGCAATTTACAAACAGAAGCTTTTTTTTAAATCAGCAATCCTTGAAGCAACAGATAACACAAAAGGTGTTAGACCAGTTATATGAACTTCACCAGAGGAATAGGGTGGAAGCAGTTTCAGGACAGGTGAGTAACAGAAAACAATGCCATTTCAGGACAGATGAAAAACAGAGAAGAATGCCAGAATATATATAAGATAATGCAGTCAGGCAAAAGTAAGACAATGCAGACCTCTAAAAGAATAAAATGCAAAGAAATATACTTATCAATCAGCAATGTATTTCCAGATTTTTTTCAGAATCATAGTGCAGCCAGAACAACAGGAGTTTTCAACAGTGAATGCAGGAATTTACAAATAGAAACTATTTTAAAACAGCAAGCCTTGAAGCAATTAGATAACACAAAAGCTGTTATACCAGTTTTATAAACTTCACCACAGGAATAGGGGGAAACAGTTTCAGGACAGATGAGGCACAAAAACAATGCAGTTTCAAGACAGATGAGAAACAGAAAAGAATGCCAAAAAACATAAAATAATTCAGGCAAGGAAAATTAATACAATGCAGAACTCTGAAAGGTTAAAATGCAAATAAATATTCTTATGAATCAGTGATATATTTCCATATTGTTTGAGAATCACACTGCAGACAGAACACCAGGAATTTCCAACAGTGCATGTAGGAATTTACAAACAGAAACTACTTTTAAATCAGCAAGCCATGAAGCAATCAGATAACAAACAAGCTGTTAGACCAAAAACTTCACCACAGGAATAGGGGGAAGCAGTTTCAGGACAGCTGAGAAAAAGAAAACAATGCTAGAAAATATATAAAATAATTCAGTAAGGCAAAATTAAGACAATGCATAACTCTGAAAGGTTAAAATACCAAGAAATATACTTCTCAATTAGTGATATATTTACATATTGTTTGAGGATCACTCTGCAGCCAAAACACCAAAAGTTTTCAACAGTGTATGCAGCAATTTACAAACAGAAACTTTTTTTTTCAAATCAGCAATCCTTAAAGCAATCAGACAACATCAAAAGCTGTTAGACCAGTTTTATAAACTTCACCACAGGAATAGGGTGGAAGCAGTTTCAGGACAGATGACAAACAGAAAACAGTGCAGTTTCAGGACAATTAAGAAAAATAATACAATACCAGAAAAAATATAAAATAATTCACTCAGACAAACTTAGGACAAAGCAGAAATCTGACAGGTTAAAATTCCAAGAAATATACTTGTCAATCAGTGATAAATTTCTAGATTGTTTGAGAATCGCACTGCAGCCAAAAATACAGGCGTTTCCAACAGTGTATGCAGCAATTTACAAACAGAAACTCTTTTCAAATCAGCAATACTTGTAGCAATCAGACAACACAAAAGTTGTTAGACCAGTTTCAGGACAGATGAGAAAAAGAAAACAATGCCATTTCAGGACAGATGAAAAACACAGAACAACGCCAGAAAACATATAAAATAATGCTGTCCGGCAAAAGTAAGACAATGCAGAACTCTGAAAGGTTAAAATGCCAAGAAATATACTTATCAATCAGCGATATATTTCCAGAATGTTTGAGAATCACAGTGCAGCCAGAACACCAGGAGTTTACAACAGTGTATGTAGGAATTAACAAACAAAAATTATTTTTAAATCAACAAGCCTTGAAGCAATCAGATAACACAAAAGCTGTTAGCCCAGTTTTATAAATTTCACCACAGGAATAAGGGGGACACAGTTTCAAGACAAATGAGAAAATAAAAACAATACAGTTTCGGGACAGATGAGAAACAGAAAGCAATGCCAGAAAATATATAAAATAATTCTGTCAGGCAATATTAAGACAATGCAAAACTCTGAAAGGTTAAAATGCCAAGAAATACACTTATCAATCAGCAATATATTTCCAGATTGTTTGAGAATCAGTCTGCAGCCAGATCACCAGGAGTTTCCAACAGTGTAAGCAGGAAATTACAAACAGAAACCATTTTTAAATCAACAAACCTTGTAGCAATCAAACACAAAATCTGTAAGACCAGTTTTATAAACTTCACCACAGGAATGGGGGGACGCAGTTTCAGGACAGATGAGAAACAGAAAACAATGCACTTTCAAGACAGATGAGAAACAGAAAAGAATGCCAGAAAATATATAAAATAATTCAGTCAGGCAAAGTTAAGACAACGTAGAACTCTGAAAGCTTAAAATGCCAAGAAAACACTTTTAAATTAACGATATATTTCCAGATTGTTTGAGAATCACTCTGCACCAGCACATCAGGAATTTTCAAAAGTATATGCAGGAATTTACGAACAGAAACTATTTTTTAATCAGCAATCCTTGAAGCAATCAGATAACACAAAAGCTGTTAGACCAGTTTTATAAACTTCACCACAGGAATAGGGGGGAAGCAGTTTTAAGACAGATGAGAAACAGAAAACAATGCAGTTCTAGGACAGATGAGAAACAGAAAACAATGCCAGAAAAAGTATTAAATAATTCAGTCAGGCAAAATTAAGACAATGCAGAATTCTGAAAGGTTAAAATGCCAAGAAATATACTTATCAATCAGCTATATATTTCCAGATTGTTTGAGAATCACACTGCAGACAAAACACCAGGAGTTTCTAACAGTGAATGCAGCAATTTACAAACAGAAGCTTTTTTTAAATCAGCAATCCTTGAAGCAACAGATAACACAAAAGGTGTTAGACCAGTTATATGAACTTCACCAGAGGAATAGGGTGGAAGCAGTTTCAGGACAGGTGAGTAACAGAAAACAATGCCATTTCAGGACAGATGAAAAACAGAGAAGAATGCCAGAAGATATATATAAGATAATGCAGTCAGGCAAAAGTAAGACAATGCAGACCTCTAAAAGAATAAAATGCAAAGAAATATACTTATCAATCAGCAATGTATTTCCAGATTTTTTTCAGAATCATAGTGCAGCCAGAACAACAGGAGTTTTCAACAGTGAATGCAGGAATTTACAAATAGAAACTATTTTTAAAACAGCAAGCCTTGAAGCAATTAGATAACACAAAAGCTGTTATACCAGTTTTATAAACTTCACCACAGGAATAGGGGGAAACAGTTTCAGGACAGATGAGGCACAAAAACAATGCAGTTTCAAGACAGATGAGAAACAGAAAAGAATGCCAAAAAACATAAAATAATTCAGGCAAGGAAAATTAATACAATGCAGAACTCTGAAAGGTTAAAATGCAAATAAATATTCTTATGAATCAGTGATATATTTCCATATTGTTTGAGAATCACACTGCAGACAGAACACCAGGAATTTCCAACAGTGCATGCAGGAATTTACAAACAGAAACTACTTTTAAATCAGCAAGCCATGAAGCAATCAGATAACAAACAAGCTGTTAGACCAAAAACTTCACCACAGGAATAGGGGGAAGCAGTTTCAGGACAGCTGAGAAAAAGAAAACAATGCTAGAAAATATATAAAATAATTCAGTAAGGCAAAATTAAGACAATGCATAACTCTGAAAGGTTAAAATACCAAGAAATATACTTCTCAATTAGTGATATATTTACATATTGTTTGAGGATCACTCTGCAGCCAAAACACCAAAAGTTTTCAACAGTGTATGCAGCAATTTACAAACAGAAACTTTTTTTTTTTCAAATCAGCAATCCTTAAAGCAATCAGACAACATCAAAAGCTGTTAGACCAGTTTTATAAACTTCACCACAGGAATAGGGTGGAAGCAGTTTCAGGACAGATGACAAACAGAAAACTGCAGTTTCAGGACAATTAAGAAAAAGAATACAATACCAGAAAAAATATAAAATAATTCACTCAGACAAACTTAGGACAAAGCAGAAATCTGACAGGTTAAAATGCCAAGAAATATACTTGTCAATCAGTAATAAATTTCTAGATTGTTTGAGAATCGCACTGCAGCCAAAAATACAGGCGTTTCCAACAGTGTATGCAGCAATTTACAAACAGAAACTCTTTTCAAATCAGCAATACTTGTAGCAATCAGACAACACAAAAGTTGTTAGACCAGTTTCAGGACAGATGAGAAAAAGAAAACAATGCCATTTCAGGACAGATGAAAAACACAGAACAATGCCAGAAAACATATAAAATAATGCTGTCCGGCAAAAGTAAGACAATGCAGAACTCTGAAAGGTTAAAATGCCAAGAAATATACTTATCAATCAGCGATATATTTCCAGAATGTTTGAGAATCACAGTGCAGCCAGAACACCAGGAGTTTACAACAGTGTATGTAGGAATTAACAAACAAAAATTATTTTTAAATCAACAAGCCTTGAAGCAATCAGATAACACAAAAGCTGTTAGCCCAGTTTTATAAATTTCACCACAGGAATAAGGGGGACACAGTTTCAAGACAAATGAGAAAATAAAAACAATACAGTTTCGGGACAGATGAGAAACAGAAAGCAATGCCAGAAAATATATAAAATAATTCTGTCAGGCAATATTAAGACAATGCAAAACTCTGAAAGGTTAAAATGCCAAGAAATACACTTATCAATCAGCAATATATTTCCAGATTGTTTGAGAATCAGTCTGCAGCCAGATCACCAGGAGTTTCCAACAGTGTAAGCAGGAAATTACAAACAGAAACCATTTTTATATCAACAAACCTTGTAGCAATCAAACACAAAATCTGTAAGACCAGTTTTATAAACTTCACCACAGGAATGGGGGGACGCAGTTTCAGGACAGATGAGAAACAGAAAACAATGCACTTTCAAGACAGATGAGAAACAGAAAAGAATGCCAGAAAATATATAAAATAATTCAGTCAGGCAAAGTTAAGACAACGTAGAACTCTGAAAGCTTAAAATGCCAAGAAAACACTTTTAAATTAACGATATATTTCCAGATTGTTTGAGAATCACTCTGCACCAGCACATCAGGAATTTTCAAAAGTATATGCAGGAATTTACGAACAGAAACTATTTTTTAATCAGCAATCCTTGAAGCAATCAGATAACACAAAAGCTGTTAGACCAGTTTTATAAACTTCACCACAGGAATAGGGGGGAAGCAGTTTTAAGACAGATGAGAAACAGAAAACAATGCAGTTCTAGGACAGATGAGAAACAGAAAACAATGCCAGAAAAAGTATTAAATAATTCAGTCAGGCAAAATTAAGACAATGCAGAATTCTGAAAGATTAAAATGCCAAGAAATATACTTATCAATCAGCTATATATTTCCAGATTGTTTGAGAATCACACTGCAGACAAAACACCAGGAGTTTCTAACAGTGAATGCAGCAATTTACAAACAGAAGCTTTTTTTAAATCAGCAATCCTTGAAGCAACAGATAACACAAATGGTGTTAGACCAGATGTTCTTCGCCTCCCATTGCTGCAGTCCTGACATAAGGGTATTCCGCTGCCCACCATCGGCCCGAATACCAAAGGGCTAGAACCGGCGTCGGTCATCGGCGCTCGAGACTGACATCAGTACGTGTCAGTACAAATGCGCATGACCGACGCCATAACCTCAGTCTTTCTTGCCGCATGGTCCCTAAGCAGAAGCAGCATTTGCAAGTGCCGTTCGGCGTCCTGGAATTGTCGGTTTTCGAGTTTCAGACCGGAGACCAAGTTGGGCTAAGTACCCCTTTGGGGACATTTTTGTCTTTTTCTTGCCTCAGTATTGACGGATGTCAGAAAAGTTAATAACTGTATTTCTTGTGGGAAACAGATTCCTCATAGGGATTACCATTCACTCTGCATTCCTTGTTTAGGGCCTGAGCACGACGTTGTTGGGTGTCGCTTTTGTGCTACTTTTAACAAACGTACTATTAAACGTCGGTTAGACTGTGCTAGGCTAGTGTTTGGTAAACGTTGTAATTATAACATGCCGTCGGATTCTCCGACGACTGGTTCTTCTAAGAAACGCAAAGAGAAGTGTTTGCGGTCCAAACAGGATGAGGCGGCCACTCCGGACGCCGGTTCTGTAGTACCACTGGCTACTTCAGCGGCTCCTTCTGAAAGTTTACCTGAGTCTCAAGGGGAGCCTTTGTTACTGCAGGAAGTGGCTTCTCCTGTGTTAGGCCAGGCTGAGGGTGCTTCTCTGATGTCAGTGGTTCCCTCCCCTCATAGGGTAGTTAGGCCTCCTCCTTCTCATAGCAAAGCCCATTCTAAGTCGAAGTCTGCCCCTATTGGTGCATGTCCCCAGGGTCCAGCTCCTAGGAAGCACATGTTAAAGATGGCTGAAGATTTGATTACTTTAATTAGGGGTCCTATGCCCCCCCCTGCGAAGAGGCCCAGGGTAGAGCCAGAGTTGGAGGGTTTGGTTCAGTCTTCCAATGAGTCAGATTCCTCTGTAGAAGAACTTCAGGATTTCCCTCCCTATTCTGATTCGGAGGCTGAGGACTCTACTCCCTCTGCATCCCCTCCAGAAGATTTTTCTTTCTCTGAGACTTTGCATTCCATGAGGGAACATTTCAAATGGGAGGGCAGGATTATTCTGATTCCCGTAAAAGACTGAGAGAATTCTTGTTTTGCCTCAGCAGAGGCCCTTGGCTATTCCCCCTGTACTGGATGTTGTTCAGGATGTGTTTTCTGAGGCTGCCCTTAACCCAGATTCTCTGCCTCCTGCCCCGGTTAAACCAGACGGATACTACAGGGTTCCAGAAGCTCACAAGTACTTATATAAGAGTCCTAGGGCTGATCCAGAAACTATTACTCAGGGCCCCAAAGGGGTTAGGGCTTCTGTGGTTAAGAATCCAGTTCCTCTGGACAAGGATGCTAGGGCCCTGGATAGGTGAGGTAAAAAACTGTATACCTCTTCTACTTTGGCTATGAGAGTTTTAAATTGTCAGTTTCATATGCTTCGGTATCAGAATTATTTGCTGGGCCAATTGAAATGTAAAGTAGATGCTTTAGCTGAAGGTATTGAATGTAAGGAGCTTCAGGATTTAGTGCATGCTTCAGACCAAGTTGGTAAGCATTCTTTGCAGTGTGGTTTTGATGCTTTACAGGCTTCTTCCAGGGTGGCTGCTACTAGTTCAGTCATTCGTAGGCATGCTTGGCTTAAAGATCAGACCTTGTCAGAGCATGTTAAGGCTCGAATTATGGATGCTCCTCTACAATCTGATGTTCTTTTGGTGCTCCAGTAGAGTCAGTTTTGAAAAGATGGAGGAGAAAGCTAAGTCTATTCAGACAGTTAAGGATTTTTTACAGGTTCAGCCCCCTAAGTTCAGTAGGAATTGGCCTGCTAAGGGTTGGTCTTTCCCTCTCGGATTATCAGTCTAGGGGCAGGTCGAGGCGAGGTAGGGGTAGGGCTTCCTTCAGGGCCCTGTTACTTCTAGGTCTTTGAGTTCTTCTACCCCTTCTGCTGGGAGGGCAGGGGTCAGTCCTTTCGGAAACAGACCCAATGACCCGTGTCTTCAGCTGCCGGACTCTGCCTTGCTGGCAGCCCCTCTGGGAGGAAAACTGAGATTTTTCAAAAGGAATTGGCATTTGGTTACCCAAGACAAATGGGTATTGGACATAATAAATCGAGGATACAAATTTTATTTTCACACATTCCCTCCTTTCAAAGGTATGCCGGATGTGCCTCGTCAGCAAAAACTGGAAGCGCAGACTCAAATTTCTTCTCTGCTTCAGTTGGAAGCAATACAGGAAGTACCTTCTGCAGAAAGAGGCACGGGGTTTTATTCCCGTCTTTTCTTAGTGCCAAAGAAAGGAAATACTTGGAGACCAATTCTGGACTTGTCCATTCTAAATACCTTTCTGGAAATTCCAAAATTCAAGATGTTAACACTGCAACAGCCGTTACCTCTGCTGGGCAAAGATCACTGGATGGTGACTCTGGATCTCAAAGAGGCCTATCTTCACATTCCTATCAGGCCCAGTTGCAGGAAATTCCTGAGGTTTCGGAATGGGAATTTGCATTATCAGTTCTCTGCATTGCCCTTTGGCTTGTCTACTGCGCCCAGGGTATTCACGAAAGTCCTGGCTCCAGTAATAGCTTTTCTCAGGCTAGCAGGAATTCAAATTTATCCTTATCTGGACGACTGTTTGATTCTGGCTCAAGGCAAGCACGAACTTCTTCAACATCTGCAGTATGTAATGACAGTTTTCAGATGCCTAGGGTATTCTGTGAACGAAATAAAGTCCAGTCTAGTACCCTCACAAGAGATGTGTTTTCTGGGTGTGAAACTGAATACAGCTGCTCAGATGGCATTTCTTACCCCGGACAAACAAAGGAATCTTCACCTATACTTCCAGCAGCTATCAGTAATGTCCAGGCTGACTGCAAGGACAGTCCTTCAAGCCTTGGGGTTCATGGCATCTTGCATTCTAGTACTTCCCAATACCAAACTGCATATGAGGAAGCTACAATGGTATCTCAAGAACGTTTGGACTCAACACTGCCACGATTTGGACACTGTCATTCGGATCCTACCTTGCATTCAGAGAGAATTTCTGTGGTGGGCTCAGGAATGTCACCTAAACAAGGGGATCTCTGTAACCCAACCAGAGGCAAGTCAGATATTAACGACAGACGCCTCGGAGTCAGCCTGGGGAGCTCATTTCAGAGGAAAATGGATTCAAGACCTTTGGGCCCCAGAGCTACTTCACTTGCATATCAACATGAAAGAGATGCTGGCAGTTCAATTTGCCTTGGAGGGATTCAAAAGCCTACTTCAACCAGGACTGGTGTTGATTCGAACAGACAACATGACGGTCATGTGGTACATCAACAAGCAAGGGGGAACTCATTCTTACCCTCTTTGCAGACAAGCAATGCTGTTGTGGGAAACTGCTTTGAATCTGCACATCACTCTTCGAGCACAGTTTCTGCCAGGAGCACAAAATTCTTTAGCAGATGTTCTGAGCAGACAGATTGTGGATCCTCACGAATGGAAATTGGACCCTCAGGTATTTCTTCGGTTGACAATGGCTTGGGGAACTCCGGACATAGATCTGTTTGCTTCTCCTCTGAATTTCCAACTGCCACCGTTTTGCACAAGGCTATTTCATCCGAAAGCCTGGAAAATAGATGCACTATCCTTCAGTTGGAGCAACCTTCACATGTATGCTTTTCCTCCTTTGCCTCTTCTTCCACAGGTGCTGCTGAAAGTCAGGAGGGACAAGCCTTGCATGATCCTTATAGCACCGGATTGGCCTCGTCAGCATTGGTA
>NC_056726.1:88434402-88502208 GCF_019279795.1 Protopterus annectens | reverse complement strand
AGAGACCATCCAGGTGCAATTAACCATAGGTAAAACTGCCCTACAGTTTGTAACATGCTACAGACCACCTTCTCAAACTCAGGAAACCCACACAGCCTTCCTGAAGACACTGGAGAGTATGAATGTCTCTCCAAACACCATCATATCGGGTGACTTCAACTACCCAAACATAGACTGGGAACATTACTCAAGCCCCAACACCCTAGCCCAAAGGTTCCTGGAGTTCTTAAACTCAAATGCTATGGAACAACTAGTCACCATTCCCACAAGAGGAGAAAATATACTAGACCTGATCATCACAAACATGGGGACAAAATGCTCCACACCGGAAGTATATCCCTCATTGGTGAGATCAGACCATAAATTAATCTCACTGGAGATCCACATCCCACCCCACCCCCAGCAAAAGACCACAGTGAAGAACTTCTCAAAAGCAAACTTCACACTTCTTAAGACTGGGCGGTATCCTTCAAGGCCCCTGAGCCAGTGGAAACCACAACCCACGCTGCTGAAACCCTTACAAATGCCTTCTCGAGCACCTCCAGGAATGTATGGATCAAGCAATCCCTAATAAAATCAAGACCCTTTCCACCAAAGGCAGCCCAGTCTGGTGGACCCCAGCCATAAACAAACTCTACAACAAGAGGAGAAAGCTACTACATGACAGAGCAAAATCCCTAAATGGGAAGGCATCTCTGATCAATACTAGCAAAAACTACGATCACTCATAAAATCATCCAAGGCCAACTTTTAGAGAAAATTGCTAATGACACAAAGACAATCATAAGGCCTTCTTTAGCTATGTTAGAAACCTGGGTGGAAACTCCCAGATATGCTCAGAATTAGTCCAAAATGATAAAAAAATCACTGAACCCACAGACATTACCAACATACTGGCAGACAGGTTCAGTGCAAATTTCTCCCCTCCCTCCCCCCCAAAAGGAGAAATATCTATCCCACCAGAGTCTAGCCTCCCAAACATCTCAGATGCCCAGGTGAGAGCTGCTCTCTCTAAAGCAAAAAACACAGCATCAATGGGACCGGAGGGTGTCCCCGGCTGTGTGCTACAACAACTCAATGAGGAACTAAACCCACACATAAGGCTGCTGTTTAATCTTAGCCTTACTACAGGATATGTACCCAAAGAATGGCATATGGCAACTGTGGTCCCACTCCACAAAGGCGGTGCTTCTACGGACCCTGGAAATTATCACCCCATAAGCTTGACGAGCCTTGTCTGCAAAGCTATGGAGAGGATCATAATGGAACTCATAAATAAAGACATTGGGGACCTACAGACACTGGATCCTACCCAATTTGGCTTTGTCAAGGGCAGATCCTGCCTCTTGAACTTGGTCGACTTTTTTGAAACAGTCACTAAGGCCATTGATGAGGGAAAGGCAGTTCACACAGCCTACCTTGACCTAGCAAAAGCGTTCGACACAATACCCCACTCGGGCATCATAGAAAAGTTCACCAGCTTAGATGTAAACCCATATGTCACAAGATGGGTTGCAAACTGGCTCAAGGACAGAACACACAGGGTTAGAGTTGCTGGTGCCATGTCAGACTCTAAGCCAGTCACGAGCGGTGTCCCACAGGGCTCAGTCCTGGGCCCCTTCTTGTTCGGCATTTATTTTTCTGAAGAGCAGGCAAACATAGGGGGATTGTGGCTGACAAAATTTGCAGATGACTGCAAACTGGGCACCATAATTGACACTCCATCAGACACAGATATCCTCCAGAGAGGTCTCATAGAAATGGATAACTGGTGCCAGAGCCATGGCCTTAAGCTAAATGCCAAAAAATGTATAGTCATACCCTTTGGGAAAAACAAGGTAACCCTAATTAATTACCATAGGTGGTAATCCATTAAACACGGAAGAAGTTATCAGGGACCTGGGGACCCAAGTTGACAGTAACCTCTCTTTTGACACTCACATTGCCAAAGTGGCTAGGAAGACCTTCTACATTGCCCACCTGATCATGAAGGGATTCACATCCAGATCAGGAGAGGTCATTGTACCCCCGTACTCTTCACTTATCAGACCAATGATTGAGTACAACACCCCATTCGGAATGTACCTTACCCGACACCTGCAGCAGTTGGAAAGACCCCAAAAGTTCCTCACTAAAAGGATAAAGGAGCTCAAACATATGTCATATGATGCCCGACTGAAGAAACTCCAGCTCTATTCAGTTGCATACCATCTGCTCAGAGGTGATCTGTGCTTGACATACAAGGCCATGTCCAACCCGGACTTAATGGACATGCTCCACCTCAAAAAATCCAAATCCACCAGAGCCACGAGAGCAAGAGACTTAAACCTCAACACGGATATAAATAGGACGTGCTGGAGGGACAGATTCATCACCCAGAGACTCCCTACACTATGGAACAGAATCCCAGTCCATGTGAGGCAGAGCCCCTCACTGACTCTGCTCGAGAGAAATCTTGACGAGTGGATGGAAGATCGTAGGTTTACCCCGGGACTCATCTCTGTGTCACTGCTGGACAGAGGCACAGAAAACTAATGGGTATAGTATTCTCATCCTAAGGGGTGGTGAAAGCCACACACACTCTGACTAGGCTTATAAATGCCCTAGGGCAGATAGCCTAGTATGAACCTATGAACCTATGAACCTATGATCATGGGTAACTCAATACTGAGGCACACACATATCCCATTCACTAAGTTGAATATGGAGCAGGTAACAGCCAAATATCTATCACATGCCAGCATCCAACACATGACACAGCCAGTCATGGCACTCCACAACAACTATGAGTATCACTCTGTATCTATGTGGGTGCTAATGATTTGGGACACACCTCCCTTGACTACATGACAGGAGACATTCTTGAACTCTGATTATGTGGTCCAGGCAGGCTTGACAGCAGCAATGATCAGTGTACCGCCATCACCCAGAATGATGCTGCGGTACTATCAACAGATGATTGACTGCAACATTGGCTTACATGTTGTTTGTCATTCTAAGGGGATCCAGTACTTCTCTGCTTGGGATGGCATGATTGATAGAACCCAATGACTTTCCAGAGATGTTCTACATCTGTCACCACTGGGTTTCCAGGTACTGGCTAAGTGTCTTGCCACTCCTATGATGCCTTATTAAGCAGGGTTCCTAATGTAATTACCCCCATAACAGCTAGACATGTATGCAATATGAGGGTCATGCTGCCCAACAGTAGACATCTAACTGTCAGGATGCAGTCACTCAAAGCACTCATTGGAGTGGAGGACACATGTCTGCTGTAATGGAGAGGTGGTTCACAGCAGCAGACAACAGGCCTGTAGTATCAGGCTATGATGCATTCCACAGCTGTCAGCCCCCAAACATGGACCACACCACACCTCCACAGGTGGTGTTGTCACCATATTCATTACGGCTAGGAACACCTCCAGACTAGTATCCCAGCATAATGCATTAGAGATACTTCCAGTACAACTGCCTTGTTATAATAGTGCAATCCAGACAATCCTGCTATGGGTCCACATCTATGTCCCTAGACTGTCAATGCACATTCCTCAACACCCTACCATCTATGATGGTCCAACGCAACACTGACACAGTATGAGTCTTCAACTACCCCTCCATCACCTGGGGAAATTAGCCAAGCACCAGTACAGTGGCCTAACACTTCTGGGATTCATCATTTCCAGTGCCATGGACCAGCTCATACTGACCCACAGTAGAGAATGCAACAAGCTTGACCTGTGTTGACTACTTAAATATGGGACTGTTGCTCATCCACAGGTGTCAATCCCTGCATGGTGAGCTTCACACAGGCTGTAATCAACATGGAACTCAACATGTCAGCCACACCGCCTACAATGGTAACCACCTTGCAAAACCTCTCCAAAGCTGAGTTTGCAGCCATAAATGCAGGTTTGGATGTCTTCACTACACCCATGACAATGGGAACTAGCTGCATGACTGTGGAATCATACAAATATGCACTTTACAAATAGGTACATGAATGCATGGTACTAGCCAGAGCCAAGTGAACCCAGACTCTGTCCTCCAAACACTGGGAGACAATGTGATGGTCCCCTGCCATTACTAAAGTGTACATCAGAAGGAGGACACTATTGCAAAGAAAGAAAGGTGGTATCCCATGACTGTTGAACTCCCTTATTAGCCTCAAATACAACTTTGGATCCCTCATGGAATCTCCTACAGGCATCTATGATGGCAGACATGCAGCAGACACTGACGACAATCACAACAGTCTTTGAAAGTTACATCAACAATGTCCTCAGCATTAAACAAAAGTGCTGTGAGTTACTGCACAATGCTAATACCTATTCTGAGACAACAGATATTGGCCACAGTCTTAGCAACACATTCAGTGCCAGCTTTACCCCTCTCTCCCTCCACAAGTGAAGTACTGAGTTAATGTGTTCTCACATGCTGTATACTGCTTCTGTTCTAGGCATCTGTGTGTCACCTGGATGTGGCCCTGCAGCAAGATCACGGGGTATGGCAGTGTGGTAACACACCCACCATGTCATAGGCAGGGTACAGTATGTGCACGAAAATCCCCGGACAGTAGCACAGTGATTGCATATGCTTCACAGATTATAGGGCTGAGGGTTGTACACAGGTATATGTTGATTTACAACATATGTTGTAGAATGGAGAATGGTACATGTTGTGGTTTGGACACACCTCCGATTGCTAATAACCACAGCCACAGGGGATATTCATCAACCAAAGACACTGAGATTACTATTCACACACACACACACACACACACACACACACACACACACACACACACACACACACACACACACACACACACACACACACACACACACACACACACACTATTGCACGCACCACAGGACTTATAAGATGGCTGTTGTCACAAGGTACTTCTAAGGTGAAGAACATCACCAGCCCTTGTAAATACTGGCATTGAGTGATGTAGTGGGTGAGAAATTTCACAAAACATTTTACCCTACACACACATTTATATTTGCCAGGATTGAGGTTCAAACCTATATCTATCATGTTTTCAGACCATTATGCTACGCATTTACCACACGCACCACTGACCTTGCATGGTTTAAGGTTGCCAACAGGTACTTCTAAGGTGACCCTTGTAAATACTGGCATTGGGTGATGTAGTGGGTGAGAGATTTCACAAAACATTTTCCTTACACACACATTTATATTCACCAGGAGTGAGGTTCAAACCTCAATCTAACTATGGTTTCAGACATTTATGTTACTCATTTAGCACACGCACCACTGACCTTACATAGTTTAAGGTTGCCAACAAGTACTTCTAAGGTGAATGATATTTGCAGGACTGCTAAAGCCATGCAATGAGAAGTGTACTGGGTGTAAATCGGGCCAAAATCTTTAAGGTATGGACACATATATGTAGATATATGCACACACACAAACACTTGCTAGAAATAATATTCAAACCCCTACCTATGTAGTTATTGCTACTACATTGTTCCGCATTAATCACACACGCCACAGAGCTTACTGGTAGAACAGTGTCCAAACATACCTTTAAGGTAAGTAACATTGGCAGCAGTGCTAAAGGAGGGGTAAAAGAATTGTGAATGGCCACAAAAACAGGTCTCTACAAAGACGCACATACTCTCTCACACAAGCATACACATTTTCACAGTTGCCAGGACCGAGATTAGAACTCCTACCTAACTAATTTGCTACACTATAGTATTACATAGTTATCGCAAACACCACAGAGTTCATATGTTGGAAAGCTCTCCAAAGGTATCTTTGAAGGTGAGTGACATCAGCAACGGTGCTAATGGAGAGG
Source organism: Protopterus annectens (assembly GCF_019279795.1). Lineage (NCBI taxonomy): Eukaryota > Metazoa > Chordata > Ceratodontiformes > Protopteridae > Protopterus > Protopterus annectens. The sequence goes on along the minus strand of NC_056726.1, from coordinate 88,496,381 downwards.
TAAGGGAAGTGTAGTAAATGTGAATGGCCACAAAATCAGATCTCTGCAAAGACACACACAGTTTCTTACACAAACACACACATTTTCACAGTTGCCAGAACTGGAATTAGAACTCTTAACTAACTAGTTTGCTACAGTATAATACTATGCAGTTATCGCAAACACCACAGGGCTTATATGTTGAAGAGCTGTCCAAAGCTATCTTTGAAGGTGAGTGACATCAGCAGCACTGCTAATGGAGGGGTAAGAGAAGTGTAGTAAGTGTGAATGGCCACAAAATCAGGTCTCTACAAAAACACACACACTCTCTCACACAGACACACATATTTTCACAGTTGCCAGGACCGAGATTAAAACTCCTCCCTAACTAGTTTGCTAAACTATAGTATTATGCAGTTATCACAAGTACTATGGAACTTATATGTTGGAGAGCTATCCAAAGATATCCTTGAAGGAGAGTGACATAAGCAGCAGTGCTAAAAGAAGGGTAAGGGAAGTTTAGTGAGTGTGAATGGCCACAAAATCTGGTCTCTACAAACACACACATACATTTTCACAGTTGCCAGGATCGGGATTAGAACATCTACCTAACTAGTTTGCTACATTATTACACAGGTATCGCAAGCACCAAGAAGCTTATATGTTGAAGAATTGTCCAAAGGTATCTTTGAAGATGAGTGACATCAGCAGCAGTGGTAAAGGAAGGGTAAGGGAAGTGTAGTGAGTGTGATTTGCCTTAACCACATTCATCTAGAAACACACACACACACACGCACACACGCACACACGCACACACGCACACACGCACACACGCACACACGCACACACAAACACACACACACACAAACACACACACACACGCGCACACTCTCATTTGACAGGACTGAGATTACAACTGCTACATGGATACTTAGTTGTACTGTAGTGTTGCACAGTTATCACTAGCACCACTGAGACTATAAGGCTGAGGGCTAACCAAAGGAATTTCTATAGTGAATGACATCAGCACATCATGTGATATAGGCCAATGGGATGCGTACTGTGTGGGAAATGCCTCATAATGGTATTCACTCTGTCCCTGTCTGTCTCTCTCTTCCCCACATCTCTGTGTGTTTATGTTTGACATATTATATTATGTTGGCATTAGATATATGTGAGTATTCCTATCCAATGTGTGTGTGTGTGTGTGTGTGTGTGTGTGTGTGTGTGTGTGTGTGTGTGTGTGTGTGTGAAGTATCAATGGTGTAAATTTGATGTGCGTGCACAGACATCTGCGAATAACCGATATCTGTAGTTCACAGTTTTGTCAGACATGGGCTTCATTTCTCTAAGTGTAGGAGCATGCCCAGTATGACCTTCTATATTGAGTGTGTGCATCCATTCCAGGGAGGGTTGGACTCCAGTTCAGGGTTTTGTGTGTATAGCTACACCTAGCAAACTGTTTCTGCAGGATATCTGTAGATATGTTGCCAATATGGAAACATAATGGGGATAACATACAGGGAATACTGGAACTATTTTTCTCTGTGCTGCTTGTGTAACATGTTTTTTGTAGCATAGATTTTCTGACATATGTACTGTTTTACACTGTGATGTATCATGTCATCATGTACTGACAGTTATCATTCTTTGCTCACAGTTATTTACCAGGGAAATACAAGATGAATGAAGCTGAGACCAATATTCTGAGGTATATAAACCACACCTTCTGGCACACTCCTGCCATTGTGTAAGGGTAGCTACAGACAATAGACTGCTGGTCCTGTGTAAATGGCCCAGCACCTTGTTAGTATGCTGGCTGGGGATCCTTTCCTTGTGCTTTTCCCAACTTCACAGAATGGCCATATCCTGCTGGGGCCATACCTCTCAGCTGTACAGATACACCCAGGTTATCCAGAGGCAGGACTCATATATTTATATATATATATATATATATATATATATATATATATATATATATATATATAGTCAATGTACCTTCACATTGTGATTTACAAGTAGTTCTGTGGCTATTCGTTCATGGGTTTGCAGTCAGGGGGTACTATGGGCTGATATTAGAGTTTCAGACTTCACACACTCCATGACATCCATGCTTCTACATCCCCTCTGTTATTCTCTCCTCTTCCTAATATTATGTAAGCAATATCTCAGAGGTATCCCTATAGTTGGGCCTTTATCCCAGTAGTATTTATGACCTGGTCCACAGTCCTTGCAGTAGGACATGGGGAGGCATGCTACTGGCATTTGTCAACATGGCCTTGCATTTGTTTCCTGTCTACTGTGTTAAGTTGATAGGACCTCTAGACATTCCTTACATTGGCATTATGGGTGAGGCATGGGCCTTTGCTAGTGGACTGTAGGCCATTTGAGAGTGCTGCAGGCCATCTGTAGTAGGCCAGTGCATTCTGTCAGTCATACGTTCCCAGGCTGCAAGACAGTGGATTACCCTGGGGTGACAGTGTTGAATGGTTGAGGTGTTCCTGTCAATCCTTCTTGTTCATACTGATCCACGGGTCTGGATGTGGTTGGGTTGCTGCTTACAGCTAGGGACACACCTGTACTGGACACCTATTCAGCATGCAGCATCATGTATGTATTCCTATACAGAGATGGGTTCATGCTGTACTCATTCCCTACAGCAAGGATATGACCTGTGATAAACCTGTGACTGATGGTGAGGTGAGCTGGGTGCATGTGTGATATGGAAGCTACTTGCACCTGACTCACAAATATACCTGGGACATTCCCCTTATGCTGGCTTGTGTGTGGACATGGGCAGCCTGTCATCACTTTATAACTGTGCCTTTTGTGGTCTGCCAGTGATTGGTCAGACTACCAGTATTCCATACTAGAGGGACAATTAATGTGATGCTAACCTCTATGTATAATTCCAAACGTATGTGCAGTTGACAGTTATTTTATATGCACTCTGTGTAGGTTACTTCCACCTGTGTACTGTTTCTATGTATGGGCCCCCATTCATGGTGTGTCTAGGTTTCTGACAGTGACAGATATTGACATCTGGACAGTGAGTATGTACAACTGCTGACATGGATGTAGCTGAGAAGCACTGTGATTGGCACTGCAGTTGTTGGAACATGGCCCTGTCATCCACTGTACTGTACTTAGGCCATTGATACACAACCATCCAGGCCCACATGCTGACCACTTCCAGGCAATATTAAACACACAACAAACTTACCACACTGACTCCTGCACATTGTACACATGCAACGATGTAGATTGGGACAGCTCTGGAAATCTGTGCTTCAGTAATATTACTCCTCAAACTTACATGTTACCTCATTTCTACATGGGATTGTGTGTGGGGGGGTACACACCTGAAGACTTTAAACATTTGCAATGACTGTATTGGTGTTTCAGTTACTATGTTGGTTTCCATTTCATATCGTACTGTGACCTATCATGCAGAAAGGCGGCATATCAGTAGAGTATACATTAGATCTTAATGACATAAATTTCACTTTCAGACTTCTTACCCTTCAGAACTAAAATGCAACTGCCAGACCTGTTGTAGTATGTCAGTGTAGGTCTGGTGGGTGGCTGTTCACCATTGCCATCATTTGGGGGCCTTAGCATGGCATTTGTTTATGGTCATCTACACCTGTCCTGTTGGGTGAGGCTGGTGGTGGGTATGTGATCCTTACTGACATCCATGTGTGTGACCTATCGACACCCACAGTTATTTGGGCCATCACATGTACTGCTCTGGGGGTTGTCACCTTGTGTAGTGCTGCCTAGTATGTTGACACCAGTATTTGTTATGAGTTTCCTGCTGTTCCATACGGCTGTCATCTGTCTGCTGCTATCCCATTCAGCCACCCAATTCCATTGTATGCTTGCATCCATGTCATACATACAAGTATGAGAACTACTCCATTCATTAACTGATAGGAAGGGTGACTTACCTTTTGCTGGGCCAGTATTGAGGACAGTGCTGGAGGGCTGACTATGTCAGATGCATGTAGTACACTCCCTATAAATGGCAAAGCACAGATAGTGTCATGTTTGGCATCCCTTTTACTGTATGTGCGAGTCAGAAGAGGTATCAGTCCCTGGGTCCCTACAGTGTCAGTGTGTGTGCTGTGCATTGCCTCTTTGCCAAGGCATGGGCATACTGGGCACACCTCCTTCTGCCTACAGGGACAGGCTCTGGATGTTCCTTCTCCATGTCCCTCTGTGCCTGTACTGGCCTTGGCAATGGTGAGGGGCTGTGTGATCCTGCCCCATGCTGTTCCTGCTGCAGCTGTTTCCACAGGATCATATTGTGTAGCATGGCGCATACTATGAACATTTGTGTACACGTAGCTGGAGAGTACTGCAAGGCTCCACCAGATATGTCAAGGCAGCGGAACTGTGACTTGAGCATCCCAAACACAGACTCTACAATAATCCTGGTTTGTGCATGTGCCTCATTATAGTGTTCTTGTTCAGGAGTGTGTGCGTTTCTGATGGGTGTCATCAGCCACAGCTCCAGTACATAGGCAGCATCCCCCACTAGATGCCATATGGGATGTCCCCCCCTGGCAAACGCCTAATACAGCTGTGAGCAATGCCAGATGTGGGAGTTGTGATAGCATCCATGGCTGCCAGCACACACATTCATGATAATACCCTGGACATCGCACATGACCTGGTAGTTGATGGAGGGGAAGCCCTAGTGGTTTATGTAGATCCTACCCCACTCACCGGGTGGTGCTTTGATGTGGATGTGCATGCAGTCTATAGTACCAACTACCTCAGGGTATTCTGCTATATGGTGGAAGAGATGCATACTTCTGGTAAATGTCTCACAGGTGTTGGCGAAATATATGTGCTCATTGGCATGTGGTGTCATGGCATCCAGGAACTAGTGGAGTACCCTGGATGCTGATGCTTGTGACACTCCCATGATATCCCCATTTGGTCTTTGGAAGGTACCTGTGGCTAGTATTCTTAAGCCTACACATACCTTGGTATCCACTGGGATGTGTTCCCCTCTATTAGTTCTGTGTGTAAGGCGTGGCTGGCACAACTTAATGATTTGCTGTAGAATGTCCCTGTCCACCCTATAGTGTGCCACTATCTCCATCTCATGTAGGCCCTGGTAGGATATCCTGGGTCTGTACACTTTTCTCCTCCTCCTCACTGTTGTTTGGTTGTCAGCATTCTCCTCCTCACCACCCTCACTCTCTAGCACATATTGATGAAGTAAAGCAGCAGCAACCTCTAACATTTTTAGTTAGTTTTGCCAGTTACAAATCCCCATCTGTGTACACTGGTAGTGTAGAGTTTGTGGGAAAAAAACAGTCTGTAAGGTGTTTGCATAGTTTATAGTAGTGTGCTGAGCTGGGCTGGGCTGGGCTGCTAGATGTGTAATTGCCTGATTCTGATACATTCCACCTGCTAGCTAAGGTAGTTCTCATTGATTGCCTTCCTACTGCTGTTTCCCCTTCCCAGTTCTTCCCTATTCAAGCCCCGAGGTGCGCCGCGCATACCCAGTACTGAAATGTAAACAGTGCTCCCATTTCCTCTTTTTTTAAATTTTTTTTTTTGTTTAAAACCCGGTGCACAGCATGCACACCCGTTTAGGCTATGTACACACTGCTCAGGCACATCTGACACACCCCATTCCTTAGCTGTGCTTAGCTAAGAGCAAACACGGCCACAGAGCTCCAATGAGTTTACAGCAAGCATGACACACCCCCTTATGAAGTAATTCAGTTCTTACACTTGCACTTTTATATTGCTGCACCTACATGGTTAGGTACAAGCTGACACTTTAAAGAAATATGTGATTCAGTATAACTCCCCTCATTTGCATACCCAGTGTGTAGGTCATTAGTTGCTGCACTAACACGGACTCTCCCCTTGACAACCAGTGCTCCCTGGTATTGTTTACATTCTGCATGCCATTGACTATAATGACAAAATGCAGCATTAACTTAAAATTGACTTTTCTCATTTTTTTTTTTAATTTTTGGCACAATCCCATTTGCTCCCTTATGCTTAAAATGGTTGAGATCGGCTAAAAAAAGTTTAATTTTCACAATAATTAATCACTTTTCTATGCCAATGGCCTTATATTTGGCCATTGGCATGTCTAATGTACATAATACATGCTTTTCTATGAGCTGTCATGCCTCCGTTTTGTCAGTTGCAGAAATGTACTCAGTTATTTTCTGAATACATTTCTGCACTGACAACAATAACATTAAGTGAGCAGTGTTTGCAAACTATTGCTGTGGTGTAGTTTTCTATTACCATACTATAGCAGAATACATGACAGAATGTTTCCACACTGAAATGCAAGGTATTAGCAAAAATATGAAAGAAGAGAAATGTTTAGGAGGTGACACTGAACCAATTTCATGCCATCTTCTGTTCTCATTAACTGCTGTGACCTTATTGTTTCAGATAGACTAAGCAGAATGTTTAGATATGCTGTTAATATGAACTTCTGTGATTTGAAGAATAACATCCATTACTTGAAATGGTTGCCTGACTACTTCTTGAGTTTTTACTCTTGAGTTTCATTTCTGAATCTTGGATTTTTTTTAGACAAAATGTTACTAGGTATAAAAGGTATAGTCATTAGAACTGGTTGTTAATGGAAGTATAGTCACAACTGAAAACTAAAAGTAAGGCTGTCTTAAACAAAATCAAATTGCATTGCGGATGTTATTTTTCACATTGTACACCAAATCTTCAGGTTAAATGCATGCTATGAAACCAAGCAAAAAACGAGAAAGAAAAAAATAACATCAGTTTCCACTTATCATCTACTCTGTTCAGAAATTTTACTTCTTTTGCATGGTGCTGGAAGCAGAATTCTGAAGTCTAATGCCAAGAACTGTAACAGAGACCATGTGAAATGTCTATATGCCTAAAGTCAAATGTTTGCAAACCTAATAAATGTCACATACAATTTCCTCAGAACAGCCAGGATTTGATAGGACCACTGCTCACAGCTTGATAAACTTCGACAAAAACTTAATTCTCAGTATCCCCTGGGTATAAATCATGAACCATGTGGTGATTTGAGTTTCAGAGTCAATATATCTATTATCCACTTTGACAGTGAAAACTACATTCCACAAATGTGTAAGATATGCTGCACAACCACTTGTATTCATTGATCTTTTACCTTCTGCTTTTATAAGAAGATATTATTAGCCGGTAGCTGAAATTGCAGTGCTTTGATTGTCTGGGTTTATGGAAACATTATGGTATGCGGAAGTAGTTTGATAGAAGGCTATGATGAATGAGAGTGGTGTTAGTCGTAAAGCTGAAACCTGTGGAAAAGAAGCACTTTTAATGTTATGGCGTGTATTCTGAAAGAAAATTATATGTGAGAAACAAAAAGTGACTTTCTTTGTAGTCAGGATAATGGTTATGTGAACAAGTGCATATGAATGACCAAGCTACACACTTATTTGTTAGGACTTGGACAACTTGTAATAATAAGACTATAATAGGTCCATTTAATGAAACAATACCTAATTGGGAGGACATCAATAGGTCAATATAGGTCAAAATCTGTTTACAGCATGTGGAAACTAGTAGATGTCTATTTATGGAGAGAACTAAATGAAAGTTGGTAAGTGATTGTATGTGAGAGTGCTGTAGGGATGCAAGTTTGATACTGAAATTCAAAATGAGAGTTATGTGGTAGCTTTAATTGCAGACTGATAATTTAGAAGTTTTGTGTGTGCTCTTGTTGCTGGGTAGGGTTTATTAGTTATGCGTATCCCTTTAAGAGGGATGGGATTACTTATGTGTATCCCTTTAAGAGTGGTGGGAAGTAGGTGAAATTGCAGGTGGAGAACCATTCCTATAAATGTAATCGTATGATGGGTGGCTGGGGAATTGGGGGTGATAAAGGAGCAAAGCAGGCAACAACTGCCACACCAGCAAGAGTAATCAATGTGGGTGTGCTCCATGTGAATAAGACAGAGACTGTGAGTAGTCACGCAGGTATCTGCACTATAGATTAGTTATGCCTTTAAAATGCATTTAAAATAGAAAATATATTGCTTTACAAAATACTGCTTAAACAGAGTAGCAACTACCTAAGTGAAATAACTAACTTTCTTCTGTCTTGTTTATGCTGCTCAAGGAAATCAGTTGAACGCTGAAAAAGTATAATGGCCCTCTGAACTGCTGAAGTACCATGCATTTTTACCCTCCTTTAAAAAAGCCACATGGATCTAGATAGGTCAAGTCTAAGGTACAAGCCATTCTACAAGAATCATTGCAAATGTAATAAAAATAACTGGAAGGCCCATTGTGTAATTCAAGATGGTAGATTATGATGGGATATACTCCCAAATATCTGAGTATTTGCCAGGATGGAGTATATTAAAGCAATAACCAATGACGTGGTGTGGCATATTGAAGATTTACCCATGGTTGGTGTGGTTTAATCACAAGGGTGAAGCCGTGGGTAAATTTCAATATACCACAACCACGGAGTCAGTTATTGCTATTATACAATGACATTATTTAAGAAAAAAAATACTTACTTTTCTTAAATAATGTCTTTGTATAATGATGCATTACTGTTCTTCCGCTGGTTGTGGTATACTGCTTCCTTGTTTTGATGTACTGAATATGCGTATGGGATATGCGTCCCACGCATACCCAATACATCAATGCTTTGAAACGGAAGCAATGGAGAAAAGAAAGTCTCTGTTGCTCCGTTTTTTCTTTTTTTTATTTTATTTATTAACAAAAGATGTTTTTGAGTACTTTATACCACCGGAAAAAAGTCCGGGTGACCGGACCTTTTTCCGTTGGTATATTGTAGGATTTACAATGGGCACGTTGGCCAATCAGCATGCACGTTTTGGAATATTAATGGGGGATTGTTGTATAATACATCATATCTGACTCTCTGTACATTGGATCATCATGATTATATCATGACATAGGTGATGTGGTTAGTGTATTATTTTTTAGACGCTAACAAGTTTTTGAAAAATAAATGACCAGTCATTTACACTAATTCCAGGACATCTGTAATAATTTTTTTTCTTTTCTTTTTTGTTTTTTTTGCTTTCATATTTTAAGTGCTGCAATGTTTTAAGTTGGTAACAGGAAGCTGCATTAAAGTTAAAGGAAAATGGACTTGGTTTGTGGTGTGACAATGGTAGATCTCTGTAGAAAGAGGGAGATGTGAGAACAAAACATTTGCATGTTGAATATTAAATACTTTGGAACTAGCAGTCGTGGGAAATGCCACATATAAATCCATATTAAACTAGAATGCTAAGTGATGTAAAATTTAGAGATACTGATATCTTTATTTTGCATTTAGTTATTTATAAATATAGATGCTGTATTTGTTAAACAGTTCATAGGTAAGTACTAGCCTAGCTACCCATGCGGTCCATTTTAAGCATAGCCAGTTTTGCTTTTCTGCTCAAATAACCAAGCATGTTTGGTTATAGATTAGCCTTATACATACCATGGTTGATAATTATTTTTTTTGCCCTAATGATATAAATCGTATCATACCATAGATAATTTTAGGGGAGCTATGCACAGGATAAAGCATTTAAGAGCTGTCTCTGTATTTTAGTAGTATGGGGGACAGTTGTGGGTTATATCTTCTGTTTCCCATCCATAGATCTAAGTTATACTTGAATAAGAACAGATATGAACTTTGTTTTATGTGGTTGGAAAGTCTGTTCAACAGAGGTGGTATCATCTGTGAGCTATACCTGCCCCTCAAAACCATTCTGTTGATTTTGCAGAAAAATTTTAGATGCCTAGAACAAGTATTTCTAATACCATTTGACTTGCTGATGTGTAGTAAATCTATCAGTAATGGGTTGGATGGTGCCTTTTATGCCAAACACAGATCACCTCTTAGCAGTCTGTAGGATACTGAGTACAGTGAGGGCTTTGACTCAGTCCATGTAGGACATACTGTTTAAGCCATGCATCATTTTAGTAAGTTATCTCTGCTAATGTTCCAGTTGCTGCATGTGTCTGGGCAGATACATGCCAAAGGGGGCATTATATTCAATGATCTGCCTAATGATGGCTGGGTAAAGGAGAACAATAACGTCCCTAGGTCTAGACACAATCCCTTTGTTTATAACCTGTGCAGTGTAGAAGGGAATTCTTGCAACAATAGACACATGTTGGCCAAATGTCAGGTTACTGTCCACATAAGTTCCCAAGTCATGAACAACTAGATCAACTCTTAGGGGTGCATTAAGGATAAAAATAATGTATTTTTGGCATTGAATCTTAGTCCATGATTTTAGCTCCAGCTGTTTATTTGAGACAAGCCTTCTGGCAGAAAGCTAAGTCTTTTAGGGATTCAATGACTGCAGTGATCTGTAAACTTAGTCAACCAGAGTCCTTTGATATTGGCTTTTACTTCAGAAAAGTAGATGCCAAACAGGAGAGGTCCCATCAAAGAACCCTGGGGGACAACACTGGTGACTCTTTGTGGAGGTAAGTTCCCTTAGTTTGATTATCTGCATCCTATCTGTGAGCCATTTGGCAATCTAGTAGATGACATAGAGGTTTATTCACAGTTTATTGAACTTTTGTGCTGTGCCTGAATGGGGAATGGGGAATTTTGTTAAAAACGTTGGACAGGTTGAGGTATGTGATTTTTACCATTTTTTGCTTCATGCATTCCTTTGGTGACCATTCTAAACATAATCCACCAGGTTGAGTAAGCACAACTTGCCCTTGATGAATCCAACCTGAAATGAGCCCAGTGTTTGGAGATTACCTATGTCCTGATTGATTAACTCCATTATAAGTCTTTCCATGGCTTTGCATATGAGGCTATAATATTTCATAGCTACTGAAACAATATTCTCAATGAAGTTACCTTTACTGCAGCTACTGTTGTACTGTGTAATAGTGATGGGATCAATTCCATTATAATCTATAAATTAAAACTGTCATCAGTACACATCTGCAGATAATACTTTATACAGGAAGAGTATGGCAGTGAGTTTAAGAGCTGTTCCTGTCAATTGTGTCATGACATTTAAATGCTCTGAAAAGACTTCATTAGATATTCACAGAATACAAGGTATCTGTAATCATTTATTTATATATTATTAATTAAGTTATATGTGCATTAATTTATGTATTAAGAATAGGATAGAGGATGCCCCTGAACTGAACATTCCACGCACTGCATTAGGTGGTGATTACACTGATTTATCTAATAGTTTTTTTATCTTTTTTGAACAACACATCTTATAGGCATATTTATGCACATCTTTATCAGGAACATGAGCACAGGCTTCTCTTGATGAGCCATATACCTCTTAAGTCAGTGTTCAAATGCTGAATACACTTAGAACTAGGTATGTGCATTCAATTCCTTAGCATAAGTAAAAGCAAAATAGTAATTATCCGATATTCTATACTACTGTGGTTTAAACCAGCACATTTAACTTACAAATGAGGTTTAATTTGGTAGAACTGAGTTGTAGCAGGTGAGCATAATTTGGCTGAATAAGTTCTGTTTGAGAATTCTGGCACAAGTTGTGTCCATAAACATAGCCAGTTATGTCAGAGACACTATTCTGTGCCAGTAGGAGAACTACTGCCAGATGATAATTCAGTAAAAAAGGTAGCATAATTAAATCAGTAAGTTCACTTACTTTCCACTTTTACTTAACACGTATAATGTACTACTGCCCTTAATACGTCACATCTTTATTTTAACTGGCACTATGGGTATAAAAAATTAGCAGCTATCTCAGCTCTTCCTTTTTTAAACAGTGCTGCTATATCTTGTCTGACTTCTTTCAACTGGTTTCAATGTTTTCTTCTTTGCATATGCTGCAGTGAGTTGGACAATTGGAATGGAACATTGCTAATTTTCCTGAAAGAGATTGAATCATTCCTATGTGACCATTTGCTTTATCACTGACATTCATTTAATAAGAAGGGTGCCCCTTTATCCTCCCCTTCAACTTTTAAAACTAAATAGAAGTGTGTGATTAAAGGGTGTACCAGCCTCTCCTTACTAACAGAATTGAGCAAATACGGCATACGAGTACCTGTTTGATGTAACTGTGTTTGTTCAGTCCAGTACTTTGCATATCACATAGTTATGGAAACCATTAGAGGAATCAGGCTATTAGTTTATTTCTCTCTGACTTAGTACTGTTTGAGAATATCCCACAGGAATTTGGAGGACTCATTATGCCAATCACCATAATATAAAGTCTGTAGATACTTAGCAAGAAGCTTCCTAAACTCCAGTTTCTGAAGCTGGAATAGCTAGCATCTGTACACAAGGTTAGGTAACTCATGTGTCAATCACAACAGCCAGGGCTGAATCTTACTGTAGTTTAGATTCCTATCATAATGGAGCTATTACAAAACAAGCTAGAGGAGAAAATAACCTACTCTATAGTATGTCATGCTATTAGCTGGATACTTGATATGAATTCTGGATAATGGGAAAGCTTTTATCTGTATGTTCAGTAACTACATTCGGTATTTCATCTTAACAGGGAAGATCTAGGCTGATGTGGGACAGATCAGTCCAGTTCAGGGACTGTACTAAAATGGAGTTCACTAGCCAACATCTTAAATGCTTTGTTTCATGGTACCAACACTTTTCAAAACACTCAATAAATGACCAGGAGCCAAATGTCAAAGAAATTAATAGAAATTTCTTCTGCAAAGTAAGACATCATTATTTATTTAACATTTGTTAACTGGGAAGTCTGACTTGGAATGAAGCCAATTTTCAGCAAAGGACTGGGGCAAAACACTCCAGATACATGTCTTTGTAACATGGGAGAAAATCCACACAAACACAGGTAGGACAGGCAGACTATGTACAGAAGGCACCCCAGCCAAGAATCAAACTGAAGAACCTCTTGCTGTGAGATGACAGCACTACTGCACCATTCATTATTATACAGCAACCATTAACCAATAACCACAAGAATATATTTAATCATGATAGCAACCCATACTTCCTTGCATTGGGAATGGAAGTAAATGTGAATATAGTAGCTCTAAAACCAGAGACAAGCGTAAGATATTCACTACGTGCCAACTGGGTATATTGTAAAAAAAGAATTCAGAGGACTATGCATTAATCTCACTAGCCAAGTTATGCTTTTAATAACATTAACTCATTAACCAGTTGCCTTTCCAAGACAATAGATTATGTTCCCTGAGGTGCATCCCCTTTTGGAATACATCAGCTCACATTGCCTGACAAGCTGTCCATCTGTGTCCATTGCTTTACCATGAGCTCATATAGTTCCAACACTGCTACCCTGTAAGAAAAAAGAAAAATATATTTAAACACACTCACAAGTAATATTACCTGGAAATGTGAATGAAACATTTTAGAAACGTATGACCATTGCACAGCTGAACTAACAAGGTGAAAACGCACGTCTGGTTGATGTAATAAAACCAGTTCAGGTCAACATTTGGAGACCAAACTTCATACAAATCCATGGATATAATTCAGTAAATAACTGGCATATATGCAAAAAGGAAAATTAGCTCACTGTCTACTATTAATCTGCAAACAACAAACTTCATAAAAACTGTAATATTTCTCAAGAGAAGAACAAAACAAACTCAGCAATCTTGACATCGAGGAAGCCCAATGGATCAAGCTACTCAACAGATTGTATAAAATAAGAAAATGTGAAGAATTCCTAAATCTACAGAAAAGTAAGGGGTTTGTGACTTCAAATAAATTCCTTGTACAAGACAAGGGGTGGAGTCTGTAGACATCTTGTGTACTATGCAAAGTCATACAATTGGCTTTGCGTAGAATCAGGGGCTTGAAATTTGGCAAATGTCTCTGTTTAATAGTGCAGGGATAATTTACTTAGAAGTGACTGGTTTTGGGACTGCATATAAATGTGGTAGCATGTGAGCATGGTGTTTGCAAATTAGACTCTTCCAAACCATTGCACTACTCATCATGTATCTTTGCATAGTCTGCTGATTTAGAGACATCCATACTACACAAGATCTAAGCAGACCCATGCAAAACATGAGCAAGTGGATTTGGGTAATAGCTGTATTATATCTGTTGTTAATAGTGGGAAACATGAGCAGGGAGAAGATGCACTAGGTCATCCTGCTCAGATTACTGGTCCAGGGGAATAGGTGAGTGATGCCAAGTATGTTTGCATGAGTGTTTGTGTGAAGGCATAGGGTAGCAAGTGTGTGTGTGTGTGTGTGTGTGTGTGTGTGTGTGTGTGTGTGTGTGTGTGTGTGTGTGTGTGTGTGTGTGTGTGTGTGTGTGTGTGTGTGTGTGTGTGTGTGTGTATGTGTGTGTGTGTGTGTGTCTGCAAACAAGTAGGGCAGTTTGCTTTCTCTGAGCTATACATGTCTGGAGAAACAGACTATGAGTTCCACACAAAGAAGCATTCAGATCTATAACATAGCCTGCAAAAATGCAATAGAAGAAAACAGTTGATAGAAAGGGAAAAAAGACAGCCCAAATCAAGAGATGAAAGGATCTCACCTTTACTTTCAGGTAAATATTTCCACTAACAAAAACAAATTTTCATGAGTGTCAAAACTTCAAAAATTTTTGTGATGGACATAATTGTGACCCACATTTTACCCACATGATACAAATGACAGAGCATGCTCTTACAGGGGCCATACTTACTGAATGTCTAGGGTATGGTGACAACATGTATACAGCCATACACCTATATCACATGGTAGTTATGGCCAGTCCACAGCCTGTGATTATCCCTTAAGTACAGACACAGGCCCCTGGATTCAGCAAGCAGCCGTGCAGGCATAAGTTATTCCTGCACAGCAGGGTCCATTCCTGTTCAGCATGGAAGCACGCCATGCATATGTATGAAGGTATGCTGCCATGCTCTAAAATGGACACGGTTCCATGTACGAGTGCAGGGGATGTGTCAGAGAGCAAAGCTCTCACAATACACATTTTAATTTCTTTTCTTTTTTCCCCATTCTTCTTTCATAAGAATATATCCAAGATACTGATCAATAGCAGGAGATTTCATTTCACCATTCCATCAGTGACTTTGTGTGCAGAGCCTACCTAAACCATAACAGAAAAGTATTTTCTCTGCTACATAGTGGCAGGCAGACTATTTTATCATCATAGAAAGACTTAACAGTATTAGAACAAAAGTCAGTGATGCTATAATACAAATTCATGGTGAAGCCTTATCTATAGTCTATAGATAGTTGTATTCCCCCCACCCCCATGTTTTGGAAGAGCATGAACACAGTAGTAATTAATATGGAAGCAACTAAAATAATGCATTCTCAATACAAAAAGGCCATTCATGCTTAATCAAGATGACACTGTGAAAACATAAGAGATAGGTAGAGGTCAGAGTTGGGAGTTCAGAGAATTACCAGACTGTGAAGTCAACCCTCACATTGCTACTGTTCTCATTCCATCACTTCCCTCCCCAGTCTTACCTGTCTTAGTATCTCCCATCCATAGCAGAATCATACCTGTAGAATATGCCATTACTTCCATCCTTCCATGGAGTAATAGGTGCTGAAAATGTATTGTTTTCTGCATAATTAATTCCTCATCATCTCTACCTTAAATCTTAATTCCATTCAGAAGTTAGTCTTGCACTCTCATCCTTTTTGACTCTGAGCATCATGGTCCTATTCAACTGTTCCCACCATAGTAGTTAAAACACTGATAAACACATTAAGATTTTCTCAAGATTTAAAAAAATCTTGTACTTTCTGTATTTTCTTCTAAATCATCTTGTCAGTGCACTACTTTGAATTCTTTTCATAACCTTATAGCCTTTGAAGTACAGCCTTCAGAACTGAACATTATGCACTGGTTGTGGACTGATCAGTGTTTATTAGAAAGGTACGAATCTGGTTTACCTTAGGTGTAATGATCATTGATAGGCAGCATCATTTTCTTTGTCTAGCTATGCATTTGTTCACAGACTGGAATGTGTAGTTTCACTCAGAGTTAGTGCCCTAGGGTTATTCTTTCTCCCCCTGGTCCTAAACCACTGCCCACTAATTCAGCATCCCTGCTCTATCTGTCAGGGTATATTGTAGCTATGATGTTGGTCTTTTTACTTCAGATTCCATTTGTGACACCATCCAACTATATGCAAGGTTGCATGAATATTACTAAACCCTGCATTTTAACATTCACATGCTACATTATTTGACATTGTATATAATGCACTCTCTTTATACTGCTGTCTTCTCTTGGCATCTTATATAAATAGATTTGATAGCAAATGCACAAAACCATTGAGAACCTAACGTTTGAATGGATTGAAATGCAACAGCACATTTACTAACCTCTACCTTATCTTCCCTGTCCATCAGTCAACATGCTATGCATTAGTGCTTTTCTTTCCACCTTACCCCTGAGTTTCATGACCATAAAGATCATCTGGTATTTCTAATTTTATCAGATCAGGCTTGATGCATTAATACTTATGCATCAAATTTTTTAGGAGATGCCATTCCACAGCCTGTGATTATCCCTTAAGTCACAGGCCCCTGGATTCAGCAAGCAGCCATGCAGGCATAAGTTATTCCTGCACAGCAGGGTCCATTCCTGTTCAGCATGGCAGCACGCCATGCATATGTATGAAGGTACGCTGCCATGCTCTAAAACGGACACGGTTCCATGTACGAGCGCAGAGGATGTGTCAGAGAGCAAAGCTCTCACAATATACACCCCCCTACACTCCAGAATTGCCTTTTGGCAATTTAAAAAGAGCGAGAACACTCGTAACACCCCCATCCCATCAGAATAAGAAATCTGATCAAAGCCATAAGGGACAATTTTCCCTACCAAGGCAAAGTTGATAGAATAACACACTTAGCATAAGCACATAGCGCACACCTCCCAACCCGTCAGAGTAAGGAATGTGGACAAAACCAAAAGGGACAATCATCCCACAAAGCAGAAAGTTGATAGAATAACAGGTTCAGCATTAGCAGAGATATTCGGAAGGGACACAAATAAAAAAAACACAACAAATATTTTTTTTTATAAATGGGATAAAGTTTAAGTGTAGCTGTGTGGGTGTGCCCATTGCTTAGCTACGCTTAGTCCATCTTAAACAGCACAAGAAATTAAATAGCGAGAGACATCCACTTTAAACAGTACTGCAATAGTGTAGTGGCTAGAGCGTATGCATTGTAAGCAGCCATTCCTGGTTCAATCCCCACTGTTACCAGTGTGCATTTTACATGTCAAAGCAGTACATAAACTTTTTTTATAATTAGCTACTAAATAACATATATTTGTTAAACAGAGTATTGTAGTAGGTCCAGATGTGAGATGTCTGTTTAATAAAGTTGTGAAACCCTCATATAAACACAAGTGCCCCCTACAGTATAGTCACACATGAATAAATGTAATGAAAGCACATTGGAGGATGCCAGGGACAGTAAACAAATGTATAATATGTAATGAATGATGAATCAATCCCATACAGCAGATAGTCTATAAAATAAAAAATAAGCAATGCTAAGCATTGCACAGCTCTGCTTACCACGTGTAAGCATTGTGTAAATATGACTGCTAAGCAATGAGTAGCCCAGCTAAGTGGATTTCCCCATTGGTAAGCAGTGCTGAACCTGTCCCTTTAAGCACTGCCAACCTTAGCTAAGCAGGTTTTCTCGTAGCTTAGCTTAGCTCAGCATATTCAAAACCATCCAATCACAGCAAAGGGTGAGAAATCAGCCACATTTAAACACCGCAGTCTAGAATACAGCTCATAACTGGTTGCAGCTTCCCACTGTAGGCAGTATGGCAGGTGTTGGTGAGGGCATCTGCTTCCAGGTGCAGCACTGGGGGATACAGGAGTCTAAGGTCATGGTAGGACTCATGGTAAATAACCATGATGAGAGACTGCTGCAGGGCCAGTACCAGGGCTCCCAATATAAAGCAGAAGCCTGGGACTGTCTTGCCCATGATCTCACCAGTGCCACTGGTATCCCTTGGACTGGTGAGCAGGTCCGGCACCACTGCTTACCAAAGTCCCTGCCTGTGTATGTAATGGATATGTATAGCTACATTTTTCTCTATTCCCTTTACAACTGCAGTTGAGTGGGCTGTGAATCAGGAAACCCATGCCAGTAGGCTGCAAAGGCTGTGTCGCTAGGCTGGTGAGTAACAATCCTGCTTTCAGTAGTCATACCAAATAAATATAAAGTAGTAGAAAGTCACCTGGCAGCATAAAAACTGTATATGGGTTGTACTGGATAAACCAGACAATATCACAGTAATAGTCCCATATAGGTGATATTTCAATAAAACTGTAATTGCCTGGCAAAAAAGTTTTAAATCCTGGACTGGTTGTGTTTACTCTAGTATTATATGGCATTTAGTGTTGCAGTCCCTGAATAGTAATGTTGTGTTAACCACTGTTGCCCACATTGTGCTACATAAAAAAATATGTCTAGAAATGACTGTATAAGACTGTTGTTAAGTACAAGGTCTGATTGTACAAGCAAGACAGACTTAGAAAGAAAACACTAAAGGAGAAAGCAGCAGTTTCTAAATAGTTCACATTGATGAAACTCAAATTGTTGTATTTTTAGCACACATTGCCATGGTTTGAATCCTGGGAATGGTAATATGCATAATCATACCTCTCAACTGTATGGATTTTCACAGAATGCCCAGATATTGGCCTGTTCCTCTGTCTCCCTGGCAAATCACTGGGATGATCTCAGAACTGTAGTGACCAAATAATGACATACATTTGATTTTTCAGACCTCAAATCCTTCATAAAATGTATATTAAAACAAATCCTGTTACTCTAGCAACTCTCCAAGTTTATAAGAGCAATATTCAAAATATGTCACTATTTGTATCCCAATGTTATCAAGCTTTGTCCAGAGTGTGTGCACTAAGAGATTGAGAGGTATGTGCATAATATTAACCAGAAATCTGGGAAGATGTTTAGAAACAGTCAAGTAGTGTTAGCAAACATTCCCTCCACATGTCTGTCACATAAGAAAACTGTAACTGCCTGGCAATAAAGTTTTAAATCCTGAACTGGTAGTGTTTACTCTGGTATTGTATGGCCTGACATGTAGCATTCACCAACATCTGATATCAGAATAGTACTGTTGTGTCAACCACTGTTTATTACACTGTGCTACATAAAAATATATGTCTAGGAATGTCTGTATAAGACTGTTGTAATTACAAGGACAGATTGTACAACCAAGAGAGACTTAGAAAGAAAACACTGAAGAAACAGAGACAGGTGTCTAAGTAGCTCACTCTGATGAAACAGATATTGTTGTATTTTTAGCAGACACAGCCATGGTTTTAATCCTGGCAGTGGTAGTAGGCTGCATGCATAATCACACTTCTCAGCTGTAGAGATTTTCTCAGAATGTCCAAATACTTATATCATACTTTTAGCCTGTTCCTCTTTTTTCCTGGCAAATCAGTGGGATGATCTCAGAACTGTAGTCACCAAATAATGACATACATTTGAGTGTCAGACTTTAAATCCTTCAGAAAATGTATATTAAAAAAATCATGTTACTCTAGCAACTTTCTAAAAGTTTATAAGAGCAATATTCAGAATATGTCCCTATTTGTACCCCCATGTTGTCAAGCTTTGTCCAGATATTTTGCATTAAGAGATTGAGAGTTATCTGCATAATTACAACTAGGAATCTGGGAATATGTGCAGAAACAGTCATGTAGTGTTAACAAACATTCCCTTCACAGGTTTACCAGGTAAAAGAAGTAGAATTTATCTATAAGGCAGTTGAAGTATACACCGTGTACAAACATACCACTGCCCAAATCAAGGCCATAGGGTATTGTAATAATACCTGTAGAGTAATGATTAGAGCACTGACCATTAACATTCTGAGTACTGCAAGGACATATAAGTTGTTAATTGACATTCCTCCCACCATATCTGCAACAATAATCTAAACACACAAATCAATGGGTATGTTTACACCAAACCTACTGTTGGGACATATGTCTATTGTTCAAAAAATATGGAAATGTGTTTCTATTAATTTTCTATGCTGAAATACTATCATTGGTGGCCTGTTGCTATCAATGTAACCTGCATGCAGTTGTAATGGCCACTGTGTTTCCATATATTCATGTGTTCTGTTTGCTATGCAATTGTTCCAAATCTGGAGTTTTGGGTTAATGGGAATATCTATGCATGTTGTTATAACTAACCCTGGATTGTGTTGACTATTACTAACCCACATACATTCTAAAACTGCAACACAATCGCATGTTTGGGAAGGCTGGTCCCAGCGGACCCATCTCTCCCACCTCATCTAACCATGGCACCAGGCCCCAGCACATCTGGGACCCATCCCAGGACCTCCTTCTCCACTGGGCCTGCACCATCTTTGAAAGGAACAACCTCAGTGGATGGAGCTCGTCCCCCCCCCCGGAGTGGGCGCAGACAGGATCCTGTCACCCAAAGTCAGGTCAGGGGATTGGTCTGTAGTGAGCTACGAAGGGAGTTTGGAGATCTGCTATGCCAGCTTGAGGGCCGCATGGCACAATTAGAGGGTCAGCCTGCCCCTCCTGCTCAGTCCCCAGCACAGCCACCATCAGGGCCATGAAGGTGCAATGGTGACTGCCCATGGGTGTGGACCTCAGTCCCACTGTTTCCATTTGGGGGTTCATAGGCTTCCAATTTCCAAACATCTCTCACCGTCCAAGGTGTTTACCCCCAACATGTGTCATATACTACCCCTGTATGCTGTCTTGTCTGTCTTATCTGTCTTCCTACCCAACCTACCTCCTCAAATATACATACGATCCTTCCCCAACATCCCACTCTCACCTTAAAAAAAGGGCAGTCTGTTCCCCAAAAAACATTTTGCACCATACATAGCTGTCCATTTCACACACATGTCCACTGGACACATGTCATCTGGTCTAATTGGCTTCACAACACATTATTGTTGTCCTCACCCCTCTCTCAGGGGTTTGAGTATCCAAATATACCTCCAAATTCAGTATATATGCACAGCTGTTGCTGTAGAAGAAATGAACAGCTACGGACCTTCCCTACACCTGTCCTGCACATCCCTAGCTACTTTCCCTATTGTCTTTCCATCTTTGTGCCCCCTTTTTCACCACTTTCCTATCACCCCTTTTTCTTTTTTTTTAAAGAAATTAGCACCGGGGTAAGTGGGATTAAGCACTTTTAAGCAGTAGTAGGTGGGTCTAAGCCTGTTGTGTGGTGCTAAGCAATGCATACACAGAATAAGCACATTTCAGGCTGTCTGTAAGCATATTTAACTGGAAGTTAGCAGTGCTAACCGCTGCGCAAACCCACACAAACCTTCTTACAACTGCTTAAAAGTGCCTTAATCACTCTGTATCCAACATCCCTTGTTCTGCCCAGCAACAAAATAATCAGTTCTTGCAAGTCTCGAACCCAGAACTCTGCACAGCAAGTAACCACTAAGCCATTTGAGCTATAGATATGTGTGATGTTTTCTCAAACATATCATGCAGCACAGTCATTCAACAATAGGGAAATGTATTTATATATGTATATATATATATATATATATATATATATATATATATATATATATATATATATATAGTTATGTATATATATAGTTATGTATATATATATGTATATGTTTTGCATTCAGACATCGGATTCACACTCTGAACCTCTCACTGTAAAACATATGACCAAAGCCACTGTAAATGGGGGTGAAGGGGCCCAAAATAGGGATCTCTTGTAATTGTTGCCATTATTCTTTCCTCCACAGCTGAACTGATTGGCCTTGCAACAAAATAACCAGCACTTACAAGTCTTGAACCCAGGACACTCTACAACATAGCCACAACAAGGTACCGGTATGCCATCTTAACTGTAAGATGTTGGGATGATTTCTCTAACATATCATGCAGAACAGTCAGTCTACCATAGGGAATGTACAATGTGGAAGCACTAAACATTCTAATGATAGATATACACACACACACATATATATATATATATATATATATATATATATATATATATATATATATATATATATATATATATATATATATATAGAGAGAGAGAGAGAGAGTGCATAGCATATCAAACAGCCATTATTCCTACATTTGCCACCTTTTCAAATGGCCAGTGCCTGATTATTTCCTACAAATGAGAATTAGTGCATGAAACATATACCCACACACCATGCAAAGGACATGACACCACACTGAGTTTGTATGCATATAAATGTATATTTGTGTACTATTTCAGTTGTTTATTTCATTTCTTATAGCATTTAGGTCTTTGAAAAACATAACTGATTAATGCAACTCTAAAAGAAAACATACGCTACAGTAATCTGCAAAACATAACATACTTTGCTGCCTAAGCTAAACCTTCAAGTAGTACAACAGAGAAAAACACACTTGCCTTGAAGATGAAACTCAATCAACATTTAATTACAGATGTAGTTCAACAGACTCCAATTAAACTCTGTACTCAATACCCTAGGGGGAAAGTATCAGTTGTCACAATGTAAATGTATCCATTAGATAACAATGCTTAACTTGCAATGTCACTGTCACACTGACAAACAGAACTGTGTGCAAGACAGTAAGCTCTAGACCACCACTGTTCCCATGGTGAAACATATGAAAATGTACAGCCATATACCTTAATGTTTTTTATTACTGATATTCCTCACATGTTGTAACAGCCTAGGTTAAAAACATTTAATACCCCTCCCCCATAAAATGTCTTACAAGTGCATATAACAGTGTTCTCCATACACTGACCTCCAGACTGTACAGGGTCTCACATGTTTTGCCCAGCTGTAGCCCTCATATATATGGACCCTACCCCACAACTTGTGTGGGAGTCCACAACATTACTGGAATGATCGCAGGAATGTCAGCATTAAATAATGATAGACCATTAACTATCAACCTTCTACTGCATGACATCTGGACAAAGCCTGGTATATAGGTGGAGGACAGAGGCTGAAACACAGGGACATATTTGAAATATTGCTGTTATACACTGTGAAAGTTGCTGGTGTTACAGGATTGGGTTCAACATACTCTTACTCAGGAATATGAAGTCAGAAACACAAATGGATGTCGCCATGTACTGATAGCAATCAACAGAGAGAATTCCACTGATATGTCAGGGACAAGACCTGTGTGGGGAACAGACAAAACATAACTACCAAGCCTCTGGCCATCATGGTGATAGGTCCACAGTTGAATACTATGCAGACAGGCTGCATTCCATGCAAAACTAGCATGTACACACAAACCATGTAAAACTAGCAGTATTCAATGCATATAACAACAATACTCACACACTGTCCCTAGGTCTGGAACCTTATACAAACATGTAGTTGGCCTGTGTCCACAAGTCCTGTTGTAAAAGGTATAGCTACCTGATGTCTGTAACACCATTGCCCACACACAGGAAGAATGTCTTCCATATAGGAAAGGTAAAGGGACAATGCCCACACTGTCACTGCATACAACAAAATAAAATGTGTACTGCTACTAATTGTTGCATTGCCATGGCACTGATATGGGTACTACAGTAGGCATGCTTATCACATAATAATTAGAGAAGTGTACAACTGTGTTATGACCCACTGCCCATGCCTACCACTAACAGCTATATCAACACCCATATACACTGGATATCAAAATGTACACACCCCTGTTGGAATGCCAGGTCTGTGTGCTGTATGCCAATGAGACCACAGGAAGTCAGGTCAAAGCATTTCTCACCTCAAATGTGACCCATAACCTGTAAAATTCTATTTAAAAAGAAACAAAGCTGTTTCATGGAAAGTGACCAATCATTGCCAAGTGAAGATGTGATATGACGTTAGAGTAGAAACCAAGTCAAATGGATGCTGTAATCATCTCAGCAGGTGATTACACAACATACCAGTGTAACAGTGTGCACACACATTCATCTGGCTTACTGTACTGAGTATTACGTCCCATATGCTGGAGGGACAGGTTCATAACCCAGAGACTGTCCATGGTATGGAATAGACTTCCCATACATGTCAAGCAGAGCACCTCACTAGCCCTCTTCAAGAGAAATCTTGATGAGTGGATGGGAGATAGAAGATTCACCACAGGGATCACTCCAGTGGCTTCACTCGACAGAGGCACTGGGAACTAAGGTCGAGTGGCACAATGCCAGGATAATCCCATGGGCTAGGCTTGTAAAGGCTCCAGGGTCATTAGCCTAGTGCACACTTATGAACCTATATGTTTCCACAGGACAGGTTATTATGTTCCCTACTGAACTGAGCAGGCTATAGGACACATGACAGGTGGGGATTGTGTTGACATGTGCTTTTGTGGGGACATGTTCCATGCATTGTAACAGAGGTGTTTACAATTCATGTCCACTGTAGCTATATGGAATCAGCAGTACCTTACGTGTACAACCATCCTCCGCTAATGATAGAGTAATCATCCTTGGTGAACACCAAGACACAAAGCACATAATAGGTTGCTATAGTGGCTGTACAGGGACACATAGGTGCAGACAACAACTTGGCAGGAGGTGCACCTCTATCTGAACAAGCATGTGGATTCACAGGTGACCTCCTGTAAGGCTGACTATGACTAGAAATCAGACATATGCAAACCACCAAGGTCAGTTGCAACCATATCTACACAGATGTATGCAGTCTCAGAGCCAGTAACACAAGTCAACTTATACTGAGGGTAAAGCACACCTCATACACACATTCCATGGATACAGGCAACCTGCATCAGACAGGATAGACAGGAACAGTGGCACTCTGTCCACAACAGTAGTACAGGGGGATATGCACATCACCCACACTCCAGCCCACATCAATGGTGAGCAGGGACATAATGCCGACTGATGGCAACAACAGCAAGTCTCCATGTGGCATGAGAACCTCACAGTTTGCCTCCTAAATTAACACAGGCATGTGATCACAGTCTCATCATACACTACAGTAAAACACACTCATGCCACCATCCACACACTATCCACATGGAAGATGGCTACTGTTATCCTTCTACACAGAAATTAATGGTGTGTAGTGGATTATGCCATTAAGTGTCCAACATTGGGGGAACTGGACAGGTCAGGACCAGGAGTGTAATGCAAGATGTAAAAGCCATGATAGCTTACAGTGTTATGGTATAGCCTGGATTATTTGCAAGTAATACCCACTGTTGTTGTGCACGTGGCAACTGTATGAGGTCATCTGACCTTTTTCCTGTTTATGTCTTCCAGGTACAATGTCCCAGGAATGCCTGTCTGCATACACACTCCTGAAAATGATGCTATAATCCAGTTCCTCATACTTCATCATGCCATCTTCTTCAGGCGCAGGGCCCAGGATCTGCAGTAGAGGACCACCCCATGGAATGAGCTCATCCACAAGGTAAACAATGGCAGCCTGCACAACTGCAATTATGAGCAGGTGAAGCATTGCTGCACAGGTCTGATCTGCAACACCTGTCAGTATTCCACTGCAGTTAGGAGGGACCAGCTAGCCACAAATGGAGGTCATGCCATCCAGCCCCCACTGACACATGCTCAGGAGCTCCTCGCCAGCCTTGAGGCAGTTGCCCACCAGCCAAGCCAGCAAGCTGAAGACAGCATTGTGGAGGTGGATGCCACCCACATAATGGATGAGGAGTGTGCTGGTAAGGCCCCAGGGCACATTAGTATACCACTGTTGCTTATCCATATTCATCTGTAAAGTATTTACATGCATATGTCAGATAGGATAATCTGTTGCTGCAGTGTAGTAATGAACAGATGTGCATAATCTCTAGTATTGGAGTTGGTACTGTTGATGTGCTGAAATGCTGCTCCCACTGTGTGTCAATGCCATAGGTGTGGCTACTGACATTACATTTTTCACACAACTATTTAGGTCCCTCTGGTATACAACAAGGGCAGCAGCCTGTAGCTGGAGAGTATGGAGTTGTTTGGTTCAAGTTTGCCAATACACCGGCCATGTTATGGCCATGCTATTTGCTATGCACACCTTTAACACACCTACCCATAATGCATGCTGTACATGTTCACTTATTGTTGCTGTTAACTGCACTGCATCACAGTAGTCACCATGGTGGCATATCTGAAGAGTATGTAAGAGTCCTGCAGTATACCTAACAACCTGTCAGTGTAAGATGTGTGGACAGAGATGAACATAATGGTGGGTCAAATGGCCTACAGTAGGGACATGTCTTATACAGTGGCTACAACAGTGTATACACCACTATTACAATGGCAAATGTCCTTGATCTAATCAACGGCAAATCACAATACCACATTCCACACCTTTTACAACCTGTAATGTGATCCTAACATGAGCAATGAATGTGTAATATGGAATCCTATGTAAGAACAACAAATATGGGGAATACATACCTTAACATACAATGGAAGCATATGTGTGCACACACTCCCAATAACATATTGTGGAAGCAGCTTGTGAGATACTGACAGCATTCACTCTTCCTGAGTACACACCTTCCATCAAGTACAGGGCCTAAATGTCACACCAAGTAATGGTCTGCTGCCCAGGAAGTATGTCCATGACATTTGCCCACTCACCTGCAACAGAGGCAGCCGTGGCTTGCACACATCTTAAAAAACATGAAATGGATCCCATATCCAAAAGGTAGCACTCAAGAGTGGGAAAAGTAGACTTACCTCACCATTGCATATACCATGGCAAACAGTGCAAACAGTCATGTAAGTGTGTATGAAGTATGGGACAACATTAATGCAGAAAATAAGCAGATTCCCATCCAAAACAGATGACAACATATGTTGTAAACTGGTCATGGAGGCTGCCCAGAAACATGCAGCAACACTGAGGGACTTGCAGGAATGTCTAGCAAGTACTGCCTGTGCAGTACTTGTGTCGACAATCACCTGGAATCTGCATAAGTGTGGCCTATTGGT
Source organism: Protopterus annectens (assembly GCF_019279795.1). NCBI lineage: Eukaryota > Metazoa > Chordata > Ceratodontiformes > Protopteridae > Protopterus > Protopterus annectens. Next base: position 88,469,429 of record NC_056726.1, on the reverse strand, counting down.
AAGGATAATCAGATAGAAGAGTTGTTCCACAGGCAACATCATTCAGGGCTCTCTACATGTAGCATATGCATGACATAAATTCTCCCAAAGGCATGTGCTGCAAAGTGTAATGTTGTCATGAGACCAAGGCTGAAACCCACAGACAGTATTCATAAAGATACATGTGGTGCACAAGCAACACCCCACTCCACCTCAGGGCCACCAGCCCTATTTTTACCTTGCTGGTGGCAGTGTACACCTTTAGGTTTGCTGTTCATTAGCAGTAACTAGGCTGATAGACATGGAGTTCAGAATTTGGAACACTGCAAAATAACACTCATGTGTGGCCCAGAGTTGCCAAGCATCTGCAATAAGGCTGAGGATGGGGAGGGGTGTCATCCTGAAGCACAACAGTGAACTGAAGCACACATCCAAAGCTCACTAAGAATGGCTGTATCTGAACACAGTTAAGGTTATGAATTGTGCCAGATATAACCCTGACTCCACAGCAATAGTGAAGCCACTGTGTGACCTCCAAGGGCTGTGCACATGAGCTGACCTTGCAATCCGGCAGAGTTGGGGGACATTTGTAGGGTGTAGAAACCAAATAAGGGCAAGTGAAGATGGGCCATGCTAGTATACCCCTTCCAGGAATAGTGACTGCTATATTTCACTTAACAGGCACTGCAAAAAAACACTGTGTTAAGGGTATGCACACTTATGCAACCCACATATTGTAAGGATCTCATTCAGCATCTGCATGCCTAACACATTTGTTTGATACTGCATTGGATTGCACAGGTCATATGTCACATATTAGGTGTGTGTGATGTTAACATATGCAGTATTGTTGCCCATTGCATACCATGGAAAGAGACTGGCATGTCAACAAGGGTGTGTACACTCCTCATATCCACATTAAGCTTTGAAGGTTGTCAGTGTAATCAGATTTTATTGCTCATACATGCAATGCTGATGATGAGATCTGCAAATCAGAGGTCAGGCATTAACTAATGACATACATCTTCATATCATCCCAGGTATGTGTCAGACAAACACATGGGGGTTGTGAGCAGCAGAGCAAACATAACTGCCACACATATACACATTCAGCAGTGGTGTGTACACTCAAGAGGTATGGTGCACAGTACATGCCAGTGTGCAGGTGCACAGCAATACTGTGTACATGGGTGCAGTGTATTCCACAGGAAGGGGCATCACCTACTAACACAACTCATGCATCACAGAGAAGTATAATGTTGGTAACAAGGATTGAGTATGGCTGCAATGCATGCTATTGAGTGCCATATGTCATGCATATTGACTGTTGGGTAATGAGAGGTCTGTGTAATATCTTTGTGCCACCTCACCTGTCAGTGTGTGTGTGTGTGTGTGTGTGTGTGTGTGTGTGTGTGTGTGTGTGTGTGTGTGTGTGTGTGTGTGTGTGTGTGAGTGTGTGTAGAGGTTAACCATAATGTACAGGTCTTGAATTACATTTTTTGTTTGCCCCTCACAGGTGGTGAGGTGGGTCAGGGTTCCTCCTGCAGGCAAACTGATGTTAGTGTCCATACAGACTCTGACAATGCTGATATGCATGGTGAGGAACAGGCAGTGTTTTTAGGGGCTGAGGCTGTGCCATCGGTTGACTTCCCACTTTTATCCACCCCATCCCCACACACAGTCTCAATGCCCATACATACTCCATCTCCAGTGGCCATAGATGAGGGACAGTTGGTGGGTGGTGGCATGGGACAGGATAGTCTGTGGACTATGGCAAGTGTGTCTGTACACAGCAGCCATAGCTGGATGACGGGCAAGGTACCACACAGCAGATATACAGGGGTACTCATAGGTGGGCTGCTGGCAATCATGTCCCTGGCAGAAGTGCCACAACAGGTGTCACCAGATGCATATTTTGGGCCATTATGGAGGCACAGGCGTGTATGGAACGTTACACCAGACAGTCTGAGGCTCCAGAGGGATACTTTTTCTGCTGTACTTGACAACATCCTTGATCTTGCAGGTGCCCACCATTATTTTGCAGAGGTCCTGGTTAGATGGTTGGGTGAGATGGTGGGAATCCTTGACCATGTGGTGTCTGTTGTAGAGCATGTGGTGGGAATTGGGTGTCAGCCACATGGACATAGGTCAGCAACACAGATGGAGGTCTATGTGGATGTGCAGCAACTCATGGCTGCTCCTGTAGTGGCAGTAGCAACAGCACTGCATGGGGGCTGCTGTTCAGACTACAATGCTGCAGGCCATATGCACGTGGTCCTGCCCGGTCCCAACATGGATGCGAATCCAGTGGATAATTGTCATCATGAGGGGAGAGTAACTTATCTGGGCTTCTGCCTGTTACTGCCCATGTAACCCCTGCAGGCACAGTTCCCATGTCCATGGCCAGAGACAGTGAACTGTACACCCTGCCATGTATGGTCTGCAGCTGTCCAACAAACCCTTGTTTAGGGCAGCCACATTGCAGGCATGTGTGCATACATACACACACTTCACCAACACAGCTAGGGCACCACCATACCTCCACACACCACATCTGCACAGTCCATTTAATAAAGAACCCCCTAACCCACACACATGATATCAACCAAACGGCTCAGCCTAGGCCTCTGGCAAACCTGTAACACACCCTATGCATATGATGATACCTGTGCCACATCCCTGTCATCCATACTATCAATGCAGGGACATGCTGATATGGTTCTGATGCACAGGGTGAATGTCCTAAGGTTTAGCAATGTAATGCTGTTTAACATGTTTTAAGCTGGAATGATTAATGCTTAGACATCACAGTGTGCAGCTGTACAGCCATGATGCATTATAGCTGTTATTAACACTGACTGATTGTGGTATCCATAATGTATTCTGTTTGTGTTGTAGGTGTCTATGTGCCAGCAGGATGTTGGTCTGCTGTCCTGTCCTACAAGGGGTGTAGCACTGTGGTGACACATTGACTGTGTCATATCCCGGGTTCAGCTAAACACAGGTAACAGGTCTGTATAACAGTTACTGCATGTGCCACATGGCTGATAGGTCTGAGGGGTGTATACAGGTGAGTACATGATGGCTGATGTCAGCAGCTCTTCTACAGTGGACAATTGTAAGTGTACTATGTGGCACACATAAAATGTCTGTGAATAACACACACACACACACACACACACACACACACACACACACACACACACACACACACACACACACGCTTTGATGTTGATGCAATACACAGAGAATTCTGTTCACATGGTTGTACTTCATTTTGCAGTGAACTCATTTTGGTCTATATATTTCCACCCAGACCAAATTACCAAAACATCACAAAAGGAAATAATCAGTTCACCAGTTTAATGTCATTGACAATGGTACTGGCAGGGTATATGTCCTCTTCCCCAATGCAGTGCACTCCTGGAGTTGGTAAACATAAGTGTGCCGGTGTGGTTGGCACAGCCCCCCACTTTAGAGGGTGTGGGGTGGCATAGAACCACACAGTGTGATTAACAACTACTTAACCTGTTAACATAAACTGTACAGTATAACAGCACACTAAGTGGGGGGATAACCACAACAATTACCCCAATGTGGGTGGGTGGCTGTGGCCACAACAACCACACCCATGTATATATACCAACTCCTGTATCGCTGTGCTGCTATTCAGTGAGGAAGAGGGTGTGTACACATCCACTACGAGTTTTGCTTGAATGTTTTTCCACAAGATGATTGCTTTGAAATGTTACATTTAGCCAGTTAGTTCTCAGACAAATTATCTTCTGGGACATATATTTTCTGCAAACTGAAGTAGATCCCTTCACATACACACACACTTACTTGGCAACATTGAGAGTAGAACCCCTACCAAGGTACTTATTGCTATTAATGTGTTTGGATTTAATTGCAAACACCACAGAGCTTTCAGGGTGAGGTGTTTCCTGAGTTTCCTAAGTGAAGAACATCACCAGGTCTTGTACAGTATGGTAATGGGGGATGTACTGGGTGTTAATGAACAATACATAGTATGACATACTGTCATATACACACTGACAAACACATACAGTTATAGACACATTTGACAGACCTGGGTTTAGCAGTGCTAACTACCTTGTCAGTGAGTCCATTCTGTTACAGAAGTTTTACACACAGCACATGCATCATTGGGCAGGATAGTGTAATCAGTTACCTGTATGTTTGATGGTGACAGTGGTCATCATACAGTGGACCTTTGGACATGTACTGGGGGCACCACAGTGTAAAGACAGTATACCCAGCACCCACACCAGATGTTGTTCTCACTGAAACCCATGATAATGCTTTGACATACCCACAATCACACATTGACCAGGAATGCAATACAACCCCTTGTCTATCTAATTAGTGCTACTACAGGGATATGCATTTATTGCACATGCCACAGGGATAGTAGATGAGATTTTGTCCTGGCTCTCCTAATAGCAGCAATGTCACTATCTTTTATAATGTATGACAAGGTTTATTGTATTTGGAGAATGTGGAATCAGAATGCTATCTCCTACAAATATGCACACTCACAAACATACACACACTTGCCAGGACTCAGAGGGTAATCCTTGCCTATATACCCATTTGTAGAACAGTGTTATGCTGGTACTGAAAGCTCCAGGTAGCCCATAGGGTGAAGAGTGTAACAAGGTACATTTAAAGTCAATTACAGCAGCAGCTGTTTCTAAGTATGGCAATGGGGGATGTAGTAGGTGAAAAGGCCCTCAGGGTATTGTCAACTGCAAGTTCATAAACACACAGGCACTGTTATTCTCAGTAATGCACACTGTCACATTTGTCAGTGCTGAGTTCCATAGGTGCAGGTGTTCCTAGGTGTGTACCAGGATAATGTCCAAGGAGAGATGAGAAGAGTAGGGCATGTGGGTACACTGGTATCATGCCACCTGACATTTGTCAGCAGTCCATCTATCAATCGATGCCACTTGAGTGATCCCCAGGGTAACAGTTAAATTCAACATCCAATCATCTGGTTTTCTCTTGTGGAGGGCCAGTGAGGTGCTCCAATTGACATGTATGCAACATATATTACATAACATGGCTAGTGTCTGGGTAAGAGACCTCTAGCCAAGCATGTTCTGTTGACTGCGGTAGTCTGGTTGGCGGTATCCATAGCATGTTGTGCATACAGGGTGGGGTTTCCTAGCTGTGGCATTCATGACACAGCTGGGCAGACATGTCAGTGTCAGTCAATCATAGACTGCCTGTAAGCAGCCAAGATGGATAACTGACATCTGCACATCTGAACAGAGGACAGACAGAAATCAGCTAGCCAACAGGTTATGCATTAGGATACATGTTTTGACAGATAGACGTCTGACACTGATAGGTATGCTATTGCTGCATGACAGCAGCCCTCAGTGACATGTCCTAAACACATAGTAGTCAATAGTTAATATCCACATATCAGATCAATATCCAGTAAGAGATACTTAATAATATACAGCTGACGCACCAAGAACACAATAGTCAGTACTCAGAGTCCAGTTTTGCATGCAGAGGTGTATGTTTCCAGTACTACAATCTGCAATCTACTCTTACTTGGAAAAGCACTGTTAAAAGTAGAAACATAATGATACAATACATGCAAGCATGACTGCATATGACCTGGGATACTACCCATGTATGAAACACATACAAAGAGAAAAGATTGTTGTACTAGCTATGTATACTCAAGTTTTCCATACAGTATACTCACACCCCTTGCTACTTTAATGACAGCACATAGAAGCATGTAATGTACATGGAATTACATACACTTATTAAAGATGTCATTACCCTGCTATTTTATCAGACTGTAATGTGATCACTGGTTATGAGGACTGTGTAATGCTTAGCAGGTGTAAGCATTGCTTAAATGTAAATGCTAAGCAGATTTGTGCACTGGTAAGCGAAGCCTACACAGTGTAAGTGATTATTCATTTAACCATACGTTAGCATGGCTTACCATTGCGCAAACCCATGCAAACCCACTTAAAGTTGCCTTAACCACTCTGTATCCAACAGTCCTTGTTCTGCCTAGCAACAAAATAAACAACCTGTGGAGGACTTGAACCAAGGACCCTGTACACTATAGTCACAGCAGTTAACCACTAAGCCATCTGCACTGTGAAGATGGCTGTTGTTTTTTCAAATATATCGTTCAGTACACATACTGAATAGTAGTGAAAAAGTGCTTTGACTACTACAATTGTTTAGTACTTGTAAGTGAAAATAGTGTTGAATCAGTCATGTTTTTATATCTAAATATACACATATCAGATAAATATGGTGGGATACATCTGGGAAGGTATATACAACACTCATGTTTACACATATGGATATATATATATATATATATATATATATATATATATATATATATATATATGTGTGTAGATTTATGTATACATGTACACACACACACATATATGCATATATATATATATATATATATATATATATATATATATATATATATATATATATATATATATATATTATTTATTTATATTTCTTTTTTTTATTTTACATTTGTTGACCGGGCTAGTCTAACTGGATATATCTCCATTTTCAGTAGAGGCCCGGGGAGAAAAGCTCCAACATAGCACAACATATAATATACAGATGTATAACAAATAAAGTAGGAGGAATTTAGAATACAAAGAAGCAGTTTAAAAAAGTACAATACTAAGAAGGATGAGTATAAAGTATTATAACAGTCTTCTAATTGTATGATAAGAGAGATACATTAAAGTTCATTGATAGTTTACATAAATACTGGAAGTTATATAAATCTTACTATTACCAATTTTTAGCATACTGAGGGGTATGCAGAGTACTATTGTGTATCCAGAGGCAGTGTGAAGGTAGAAATAGGAAAGGTTGGAGATTAGTCAGGGTTACTGCAGGGACATAACCAGTGTGATTTTAGGTGACTTTTGAGTTTTTGCTTAAAGAGTGACAGTGAGGGTAGTAGAGTTAGATGTATAAGTAGAAGGTTCCAGTTTTTTCCAGCAGTATTGGAGAAAAGGCTGTCGCCTGCTAAGTTATTGGACTTACTTATGCTAGCAAGTAATTTACTAGAAGAGCATGGGAATTAAGATTATTATAAGGGGTAATGAGGTTAGCAAGTATTGGAGTATTATTTGGTTGGTAAAAGATTTTATGGGCAATGGTGAGTTGGGAAAAAATCAGCATGTTAGGAAGTTCTAGCTGCTTTAGATTCAGGCAGTGGTGAGTTCAAAATGCATTGCCAGTGACAAATCTGGCAATATTGTTGTAGGAGCTTGCTAGTTTGATAAGATTACTCTTTTTAGATTAGTGTAAATAGGTGAGGCATAAAAAAGAGTTGAGATTAAGTGAGAGTGGGCAATGGCGGTTCTAACTATAGGAGTTAAGAAAGGTTTGATTCTATATAAGGAGCCCATTTTTCTGTTTACTGTTTGTATGGTGTTATTTATATGGCTATCAAAGTTAATGTTGTTATTGATTGTGACTCCTAATAGTTTGGTGGTAGGATCGGGGAAGATAAGGGTGCCATTGTTTGATTTGACAGAGAAGTCTATAGGAGAGGACCTATTGGTAGGTGTAAAGAGAAGGAGCTTGGTTTTTTTTGGCATTCAAAAGGAGGCAGCATTTCAAGACAAAACTTCTACTGAGTTGAAACTTTTTGAGTTAGTGAGTGTAGTTCAGAAATGGAGTTGGCAGAACATATAAGCGTGGAATCATCGGCATATTGAATACAGGTGGCTTCAGGGATTGCTACATGAAGGTCATTGATGAATAAAGAAAAAAGAAGAGGTGGTAAAATGGAGCCCTGAGGGACTCCAAGGGTGACAGGAAGGTGGGATGATAGTTTATTTTCCCAGAGAACCGCCTGTTGCCTATTGTTGAGGTAAGACTTGAACCATCGTATAGCTAGGGTATCTAGATCAATAGATTCAAGAGTATTTATAAGCAGGGGGTGGTTTACCATATCAAAAGCCTTTGAAAGGTCGATGAAGAGAGCAGAAGATAGCATGTTGTTATTACGGTTCTTATTAATGGAGTCGGTGAAAGATAGTAGAGCGGTGGTAGTACTATGAAATGGCCTAAAGCCATGCTGGCACTTAGCCAGTATGTTGTGTTTAGTTATGTGGTCTAATAGCTGGTGGTGAATGCATTTTTCCATGACTTTTGCTAAAGCTGATAGTAGAGCTATTGGTCTGTAGTTAGAGTAATTGTTGGATTTACCACCTTTATGTAGGGGGATGATGTGGGAGATTTTCCAGATGTCTGGAATGATTCCCTCTTTGATGGTTCTGTTAATTAGGATGGATATGGGAAAGGCAATAACTTTGGCTGCTTTTTACAAATATTCAGAAGGTAACTGGTCAGCTAAAGGAGTGCAAGGCTTAAGTTTTAGTAAGATTTTGTAGACGAGAGTGGTTGAGATAGGCTGAAATTTGAATGTTGGTAAAGATCCAGTTAAAGAGGTTGGGAGCCTTGTGTTATCAGTGGAAAGCTGGCTAGCTAGGGATTGTATGGTCTCTGTAAAGTAGGTGTTGAAGTTGTTGACTGTTTGAGGTGGGGTATTATGATCAGCATCTTGAGGGAATGGTGTGCTAGAGTGACCGAGGTGAAGGAGCCTATTTATCCTAGTCCAAAATTTCTGTGGATTATTTTGGTGTGTTTGCTGTAGTTTACAATAGTAGTTCTTTTGTCAGTGAGTATAGCTTTTTTGTTATGTTTCTTAGCTGTCTAAAAGTTTGTTGTTCAGGGGAAGTTCTGTTAGCTCTCCATTTAGCCCAAGCATTGTTTCTAAGTAGAATTTTTTGTCTAGTTTCTTTTGAAAGCCAGGGGGCTGGTTTGGATTTCATTCTAATAGATCGTTTAGGTGCATGCACATCTAGAATTGCTAGAAATTTAGAGTTAAAATATTTAACAGCCTCATCTAGTGGGAGTATTTTTAGAGGTTTCCAGTCACATGCATTGAGTTCATTTTGGAATAGTACAGGGTTAAAGTGTTTCTTGGTTCGTGAGATCCTATAAGTAGGGGTGTTAGAAATGTCATTCTTTTGTCTTATAATATAAATTAGAGTATGATCACTTAGATCATCTGGTAAGGTTCCTACATTATAAGTATGTGGGTGTTTATTAATAAGTATCCAGTCTAAGGTGCTCTCTTTTTTGGTTGGTTGATTCTGGTAGTCGAGGTGATAGTTTGAATAAAGCCATAAAGATTAATATGTGAGGAAGGGTTATTAGTGTTGAAGGTTTTCCAGTCAGTGTTAAAGTCACCTAGTATTATTGTTTCTTGTGGGTAAATTGAGGACACCCAGCTAAGAATATCTTCTATTATAGTGTTGTTATTACCGGGGGGGTAGGTAGATACAGATCACATAAAGGGATTTGTTAGGGTTGATTTGAAGTTTGGAGATGAGGACGTCAGCCTTACTGTCCAAAGGGGGGTTATAAGTTATAGAGGAGATCTGTAGGTCATTTTTATATAGGAGTGCTACTCCCCCACCCTTACGTTTTAATCGGTCTTGTCTCCATATGTTATAGTCAGGGGGGTAATTTCATTATCCTTAGTTCCAGGTTTTAACCAAGTTTCTGTAAGGCAGAAAATGTCACAGGAATGACTATCAAGGAGAGCATGAAGGTGGACAATTTTGTTGTTGAAACTGCAGATATTGAGATGTGCTATAAGTAGAGAGTTGGAGAGTTTGGTCAAGGTTGGCAGGTTTGAGGGTGTGGTGCAGTGAATATTTACTATGGATGCATTGGTTGGGCCAGGATTAGGGTGTATGTCCCCATCCTTTAAGGCAGGGCTTTGTAGCTTAAATACTGGGTTGTGTGAATAGTTAATTAGAAGTTTCCATTTTCTTATTAAGAGGTTGTTGTACTTAATGTGTGTACATCAATGGTATTGAGGTGACATATAGCAAGGAGTGGAGATGATGTTAATGTGTGTATGGGAGTGGGAGATATCATGAATGGTTGTTTGTTTTGGAGGGAGGTTATGGTGGAAGAGATTGGACTTTTCAAAACAAGTTAGGAGATAGGCAGAGGTGAGGGCAGGTAAAAATATGGTTAAGAGTATTAAGTTGGTTAGGATAACTTTTATTGTAATTTGCATATTGTTATGAATAGCTATACAAATACAAAGGAGGTAGACTGGGATAAGATAATGAGGGACTAGTGAGAGTGGGAGAGACTTAGTTAGAGAGAGGAGTAGTAATATAGGGTATAGAACAGCACTATAAGTAGAGATACTAGAGAGAGTTAGAGGAGGAGGGTGTAGCTAAATGGAGTAAGTGTTTGGGGTAATTGATTGGTTGGATGAGAGAGAGGGTGTGGTTTAGGAAGTATAAGTGTAGGACCACTGGGGGTGGGTGGAATTTGGGGGTAGGGGAGCGGAGTGAGCCTGCAGGGCAAACAGAGCAGGTTCAGAAAATAAGACACGTTTTGAGGGAAAACAATTAGTGATAAGGGAGTTAAGTCCAATGTCAGGTATCTAGGAGGTGAGAGACTAAAATAGCAGAGTGAAAGCAGAGCTGACTAAGGGCTGATTCAGAGATAAAGAAATAGGTTCAGGAGTAACATAGGTAAGAAGGAGACAAAATAAGGTTTTAAGGCTGATATCAAGGAGCAAGGTAAGTGAAGGATAAATAGGTAGATCTGCTGCCCATAAATGGTTATTGCAGGTAAGGTAAGTAGGGTCTACCAAAAGGGTTTTAGAGAGATGAGGGGATGGCAGAGGTGAGAAAAATAAATATATAATTTACAAGCAGGGGGAGAGTTTTAGGTGAAAGGCTAAGAAAGGTATAGGGAACGTGAGTATAAGAGGCAATGTGGGGGGGGGTTAACTCTAGCAGGCAGGATGTATTATAATAAGTGACTATGGCTGCTGATAGTCCTGCAGGGAATGCTCACTTAAACAAACTAAGACAGGAGTTTATTACAATTTAAGACAGTAGGAGTATTTGTACATACTTCCAAAAGACTATTCCTGCTTCTCAAGGCAGTAAAACATGGGGAAGACAAGTCTCTTTCCAATCTCAGGAGTAGGTATCAGAACTCAGGATTGTCTCTGGGCCTCTGGTAGATAGCAGGAGACTGAAGCTGGCGGTATATACTGGCAGGAGGGTTGCTCACTTAAAGGAAGCAGAAAGGAAAATGTTAAGTAAACTGCTCTATGGATACCCAAGCAAAATTAAAGCAACAGCAGTTTTACTCCGATGAAGATAGATACACTGTATACACAAAATGACTTCAGAGTAGCAGCTAGTCATAAACTATAGAACATATTTAAATATTGATGTGTAAATAACCATGAACATCATTAAGTAACTTTAGGATACACTGTATACAAAAAATACTTCAAAGTAACAGTTAGACATAAACTAAAAAGCATATTTAAATATCAGAGTTTAAATAACCAAGAAAATCATTAGTAGCTTTAAAATGGCACATATAACATATGCCCATAACATGTAGTGGAGTCATACCTCAGAACCATAAGTCATAACCTCTTGGTACGAGGGAATGTAATGTAAGTATCGCATGTATAAATGTAGAATGTTGCTACAGGAACAGAGGTTGTGTCAACAGACATGTTGTGTCGGAAGTCACTTTTGATACTGATATGTACGCCATCAATTACTGACAGACATCATAAAATCATCATAGTGAAGTACCACACAAATCACAGTAACGATCCTGTGGAATACAGCAGAAATATTACCACTAAACGTGGACAGTCTGACACAATCTGGTCAGTCCAGAGGTATACACAGAACTCCTTAGTACAAGATGTGTGGACCAAGCCTGACAAAGGGGGTGTTTACAGCCATGAAAATGGGGATACCGCACAAATACTGGAATAGATAAGCTCACACAGTTGATGCATTCACACCCTCCTGTCTGTCCTAACACATATTAATTGGAGGACCAGAGGTCCCAAACCCACATATTTCCCACTAGTTAGTGACATACATCTTCACAGCATCCCACTGCTTTTTCAGAAATACACAACATATATGCTGGCCAGGCAACAGTAGATCTGACAAATATCTGAACATAACATCACACTAGGTAAATACACTGAGCTGCTAGGCATGTCACAAAGCACTGTGTAAACTACAGGCAGACTGCCACAACATTGATCCAAGTTTTTTATGGGGGAATACTCATGTACTTGCAAATATAGCAGGCACTACAGGCATGTAACAGCACAAAGTAACAGACACCAGTGTGAAAGTGCATACCCACAACCAATCTCAACACAGTCACATTATGGTGAGCCTAATTAATAGTACAGTATATGGAATGTAAACAAAACCATCCTCATATTTGCCACTCACACACTAACCCTACATATACTGGCCCAATTCACATTGTAGTCTGACATCTGACTCTGGTATGCGACATGTCTCATTCTGGCCCTACAAACATATATGCTGATAGGGTACTATAAACTGGAGCAGCATGCAACATCAGATAGAACAGGACCAAGAACACTGACATCTACCACAGTCTGTACACAGGCCAAGTAACATATTCACAGTATACTGCTACACAATACTGACACTCTGTCAACAATCACCATAAGTACAAGACCTCACTACTGTACCAACTACAACAGAATGTCCAGAGTTTATCCTCATATATAAGGCCTACTATACATAACATGTCTAGCAGTCTGATATATCACTGGCTTGTTATCAGGAATGATGTCAGTAAATAATGATATACTGTACATATGCACCTCTTGCTGCATAACATATGGACAAAGGGTGACAGACTTGGGGGACAGAGGCACAAACACAGGGCTAATATTGACATATTGCTGTGATAAACTGAGAAAATTCCTGGTGTAGCAGGGTTTGTTGTGACATATCTCTTCTGAGGGATATGAAGTCAGTAACTCACATGGATGTCACCATGTACTGACTGCAATCATCAGAGTATGCTAATGCATTTCTAAAGATAGGAAATGTGTGATTAACACATCACATCTAAGACTCAAAACTCTGGCCAGTCTGCAGATAGCCCTACAGGTGAGAGTTTCCACAACCACATAAAACTGTCAAGTCAGACTTTAAATCATGTAGAACAGCCATATCCACACAAACACTGTTAAACCAACTTCAAATGTAGAACAGCAATATTTACATTCTGTCCCCATGTCTGGAATATCCCCTCCTTTCTGTTGGTCTGTCTCCACAGTGTATGTTGTAAGAGGTATTTCCAACTACCCTCTGTGATGCTGTTTGTCAGACACCCACATGAAGTCCTGCTCACAGTGAAGGAAAAGGGCCAACACCCATATGAAGTGCTTAGTTATAGGAGTGTGTTTCCATGCAATTGGCTATAGGAATGATACCACAGCTGTTCCACATGCAATTAGCAAGTGGAGGACTCCAATTTGTGCACAGGCCATCAGCTGATCATGAGCATTACCTACAAAAGTCAAGCTGCTGCCTTTGCAAAACAGATGTACTTTTCCACATCCACCAGAGAGGGAGAGAGAGAGAGAGAGAGAGAGAGAGTGACAGAGAAAGTAAGAAAGGAAGGGAGTAAGAGCCAAGCATGTTTGTGTATGATCCATGGGTGGAGAGTGGTATCTGGGTATTATAACGGTTGCCTATATTGTTTACTAATCCATACTGTCACATAGTAATTGCACATGGCTGTACACATTTATGGCTGTGGATTGTCTACAACAACCTCTACAGTGTTTGAAAACTGTTGGCCTTATAATGTGAACATTGGGACATATAGGTCCTCAATATAATGATGTAGCAAAACCCACACTGCAATGGACCCTGTCATGGTACAATCACCCCAACCCCCACACAGGATACTGATGACACACACACAAACACACACTTACCAGTACTGAGGTTTAAACCACTACCTGGCTATGTGTTGCTATTATAGTGTAATGCAGTTATTGAACACGTCATGGAGCTTACATGTTGGAGAGCTATCCAAAGGTATCTTTGAAGGTGAGTGACATCAGCAACAGTGCTAAAGGAGAGGTAAGGGAAGTGTAGTAAGTGTGAATGCCCACAAAATCAGGTGTCAACAAAGACACACACAAACACACACATTCTCTCACAGAAATACACAGTTGGCAGGATCACAGTTAGAACTCCTACCTAACTAGTTTGCTACACTATGGTATTATGCAGTTATTGCAAGCACCACAGAGCTTATAGGGATGAAACATGGCCAAAGGGTTATTTCAAGGTGACTGACATCAGCAGGCATGCTAATGTAGGGCAATGGGAGGTGTACTGAGTGTGAATGGCTTCAAAATCATTCATCTCCACACACACGCATGCACACACTCTTGCCAGTACTGATAGTCAAACCCCTACCTAGCTATGTATTGCTACTATAGTGTAACACATTTATCACATGTGCCATGAAGCTTATAGGATGGATGTTGTCCCAAGGTACTTCTAAGTTGAGGAACATCACCAGCCCTTGTAAACACTGACATTGGGTGATGTGGGTGAGAGATCCCAAAAATAATTTTACCATGCACACACATTTACATTTGCCATAGGTGAGTTTCAAACTTCTATCTAACAATCTTTATGGACCATTATGGTTACACATTTACCACATGCACCACTGACCTTACATGGTTTAGAGTTGGCAACAGGTACTTCTAAGGTGGATGATATCTACAGGACTGCTAAAGTCAGGCTCTGAGATGTGTCCTGGGTGTAAATGGGGCCCTAATCTTTAAGGTGCAGGCATACATATGTAAACATATGTACACACACAAACACTTGCCACGGATGACATTCAAACCCATACATGGAGCTTATGTGGCTGGCACTTGTCCAAAGGGTTATTTCAAGGTGACTGACATCAGCAGGCATGCTAAAGTAGGGCAATGGGAGGTGTAGTGACTGTGAATGGTCTCAAAATCATTCATCTCCACACACACACACACACACACACACACACACACACACACACACACACACACACACACACACACACACACACACACAGTTTCAAAGTTGCCATATCTGCAAGAGTGTTAACGTGGGCAATGAGAAGTGCAGTGTGTGTGAAAGGGCCATAAACCATTCATCTGAAAACACACACATGCTCAGTCACATACAACTTTACATTTGACAGGACTGTGTACACAAATGCTAGATGAATATTGATTTGTACTATCGCATTGCACAGTTATCACAAGCACCACAGACACTATAGGACTGAGGGCTACTAAAAGCAATGTTTACAGTGATTGACATCAGCACATCATGTGATGGATGTGTGGTGGGTAGGACAGGCCTCATGATGGAAATCTCTCTGTCACTGTCTGTCTCTGTCTTCCCCACATCTCTGTGTGTCTATGTTTGCCATATTATAGTGTGTTGGCCTTGGATATGTGTGAGTATTCCTATCCAATGTGTGTGCAAAGCATGAATGGTGTACAATGTGATGTGTGTGCACAGAAATCTGTGACTGACAGATATGCATAGTCCACTGTGTTGTCACACATGGGCTTCATTTATCTAAGTTTAGGAGCATGCCCAGTATGACCTTCTGTATTGAGTGTGTGAATCCATTCCAGGTAGGTTGCACTCCAGTCCAGGGTTTGGTGTTCTACACCTACAGCTAGCAGCCTGTTTCTGCAGGATACCTGAAGATAGGTTGACAATATGGAGTCACAACGGGGTGACAGATAGTGCAAGGTGACCAACAGTCCCAGTTTTTCCAGGACAGTCCCGGTTTGGAAGTCTCTGTCCTGGAATCCTGGACATTGTCTTTGGGACACAGAAATGTCCCAGTTTAGACTGTTCAGTCTGAATGGTGACTTGGCTTCCAATGGCAGCCAGTCCCACTGCTTTCCCATCCTGAGCAGCTTTGGGGACTTTGCAATTTTTTTGGGGATGTCATTGGGTATGGGGTTAGGTCAGATGCCTTCCTTGGTCTGCCACTATTCATCAGTCACTCCCTCCAGGACTTCTGTCGTGGGGTGTTCTCCTGACCCCACTCACTCAGGCAGGAGCTTTCCAGGCCCCACACCCATCTGCCTGGTACACCCTTACTGACTTCTGTCAGGGCTGACCCCTTAGAGGTCTCCCCTTTGACCTAGCCAAGAGACCTTCCCCAGCCATGACCCCCCATGTCAGGGGAATCTGCCACCTCCATGTCTCCTGCAGGCTGCCAAATCATACCAGATTGCTCATGCCCTAGAACCTTCTCAGGGGAGCTTCCCTCTGATCCCATCCACCCCTCTGTAACTTCCCTTGGCCATTGAGGGGTAGATCAACTCTCATGAAGGCTTTAGCGTCCCCCTGCTTTCCCATCCAGAGCATCTCTTGGGACTTTGAGATCTTTCAAGGATGCCATCAGTTATGGGGTGAAGTTGGATGTCTTCACACCGGCAAAAGCTCTGCAGGACCCTCCACCATCCTCTCTGGTGCTTCCTCAAGGACTATCATCATGGGGAGCTCTGTCTGATCCCTTTCACTCAGGCAGGAGCTCTCCAGGCCCTGCTGCTGTCTGTCAGTTGTTCCCTTAAGGACTTCTATTGTGGGAAGCTCTGCCTGACTCCCCCCACTCAGCCCTACCACTATCTGCCTCTCTACCCCTTCCAGACTTCCTTCCCAGAAGGGGCATGGTCCATACCCCCTCACCCAGGCAGGAGATGTCCTGTCCCAGTCACTTTCCACCTCTATCTTCCTTTCAGACTTCCATCGGGATGGACTCCCTCCAGGCTTAAACTTCTACCTAGGAGAGAGATCTCTTTTCCAGGGTTACATATTTCCTGACTGCTGCCAAATCATGCAGTGTTGCACGTGTTCATGGAGCCTCTCAGTGGATCTTCCCAGCCTTATGGAACTCTGCTGGGCCGCAAAGCCTCCAACAGTCCTTTATCCAGACTTCTATGACTCTTGACACTGGCTCTCACTTTGCCTTGCACCTAAGGCTTTCAAACTCACAAGGAGATAGTCCTGGGCCCCTCCATCTCTACACATTTTGCAGCACACCTCAGTCTCTCTCCCTTATGGTGCTAGGTACCAAAGAATGTGCATCGCTTCAAACCTCCTGGTATGTGGCCTCTTGCCTCCTGGGTGGTGCCATTTACAGAGTGGCATCCCCACAGTGCTAAGTGAAGGACAGTAGGCCAACCTGCTGGTCCCAGTGTGAGATGAAATGGTGGCCCTATCTCTACTCACATGGGGGTCAGGAGAAAAGGATTTCAGACCTGGCTTCTCGGGGCAGCCCTCAAGTGTCCCAGTTTAGGTCCTGTAGCAAAATGGTCACCTTGAGATAGTGGGATACTGTAACTATTGTGTCTGTGCTGCTTGTGTTACATGGTTGGTGTTAGCAGAGATATTCAGACATATGTGCTGTTTTACACTGTGCTGTATTATATCATCAACTACTGACAGATATACTTATTTGCTCACAGTTATTTCCTGGGAAAAACTCAAGTTACCTACTTTTACATTTAACTTCTCTAGTGCACACTGCAGAGTGCATTCTTTTCAATCTTACGTTTAAGCATCCCTGTGACTAGCACTTTCTCTAATACCTGCTGGAAAGCACTAGGAAGCCTTAAACTCATACAAACACTGAACTCTCCTTGTTAACAAGGAGAAATTAATAGTAAGCACTAAACAGCCTATAATTGCAAAGTACCTTGCTAAGGAAACAGCTCCTATACTTTACAAAAAAAAAAAGCCCCAAACCAGGCATGTCTAAGGGTCAGCTTCCGGAGATTTCTCCTGTCCACCTGGTGAATCTGGGCATACTGGGGCAATGCAGCAATTGCCTCATGTACACAGACAACCCTCTCCTCCTACCACCCAACACTGCAACCTGTGAGAGATGCACTTACATAGCCAAAATGGAAGCAAAGCTCTCTCCACCCAAGATTGTGCTAAACAGTCAAGAGGAGAAGGTTAACACCCACACTACACCTCAAGCAACACATAGCCCTTCTAAACCCGCACCACCAACACCCACATATAGCAACACTAAATCCACATATGCAGAGGCCCTTAACTGTAACCTGCCCAAGCAACAAAGACCTCTGAAGCTGAAATGCAAACAAACACCAATCACAACCAATGTGTCACATAGTTCACAACACCAGTGTGCCACCCAGAAACAGCCCCTAAGGCAAGACAATGTACCTAACACTTTAGTCATAGGTGACTCTATAGTCTGGCACACTGATGTCCCTCTCACCAGGTTGAATGAGGAGAAAATTACAGTCAGCTGCCTGTCGGGTGCCATGATCCGCCACATAATGCATGCACTCAAGTCACTCCACAACAAGTACAAATATGACTCTGTCATTGTCCATGTTGGAGTGAATGACTTGAGATGTACCTCCCTGGACTACATGAAAAGAGACATGGAAGAGCTCTCGGATCATGTGGCCCAGGCAGGTATGACCCTAGCCCTGAGTAGCATCCTGCCTTTGCCCAGAATGATACCACAATATAAGGATAAAATGATTGACTTCAACAATTGGCTAAGCTTATGGTATCATTCAAAGGGATCCAGTATCTGTCTGCCTGGGATGACATGATTGACAGACCACGATGCTTTGCCAGAGATGGTCTGCACCTGTCACCCCTGGGATTCAGGTTACTGGCTAAGGCTCTTGCCACCCTATAGTGCCTTTTTAGGCAAACTTCAAAGGACAAAACCACCACCATAACAGGTACAAGCATGCAAAATCTGAAGGTAATGCTACTCAATGCTAGAAGTCTAAACCTCAAAATGCACTCTCGAGGCACTTCTAAAATGGAGAACATCGATATCTGTGCAGTAACTGAGACCTGGTTCAAGGCTCCAGAGAGCACCCCTGCAATACCAGGCTACAACTCTTACCACACTTTTTGGCCACCAAACCAGGACCGAAACACTAAAGGTGGAGGAGTGTCAATATTCACCAAGGATATTCACACCACCAGGCTAGTTGGCCAACACAATGTGTCTGAAATTCTCCAAGTGCAACTAACACTAGGTAAGACTGCAATCCAAATTGTAGCTTGCTACAGATCCCCTACCATACCCCAAGATTCTCACTACACCTTTCTAAACATACTGGAAAATATTTAAATAGAACCAAACACCCTAATACTGGGTGATTTTATCTACCCTGCCATTAACTGGGAAAACTACTCATGTCCCAACACCTTTGCTAGCGGTTCTTGGAATTCATAAATTCCAACGCCCTGATCAACTAATCCCTAGCTCCACCAGGGGCTCCAATATCCTAGACCTGGTCATTGCCAACATGGGAAATCGATGCTCCATACCTATGGTCACCCCTCGTTAGTCAGGTCTGACCATAAGCTAATCACCCTTAACATCCACATCCCACCCCCAGTAAAGAAACCACCATAAAAACTTCTCCAAAGCCAACTTCATGCTACTCAAGTCAGAAGTGACACACTTCATGACACCCATGCAGGCAGGAACTGAAAGTTCAATTGCTGAATCCTACACTCTGGCACTGTCTGAGCACATTCACTCATGCATGAATCGTGCCATCCCAAATAGAACCAAAATGCTCTCATCCAAAAAAAGGAAGCCAATCTGGTGGTCTCCTGCCATAAACAAACTTTACAGTAAATGGAAGAAACTTTTGCAGAAAAGAGGAAAATCCCAGGATGCAAAAAACTCCCTTACTAGCCTCAGTAAGAAACTGAGATGCCTCATAAAATCCTCCAAAGCTAGTTACGAAAATAAAATTGCCAAAGATTCCAAAGACAACCACAAAGCATTCTATAATTATGTCAAGAAACTAAATGGCAATGCTCAGATCTGCTCTGAGCTAAAACAGAATGGCATTAAATATACTGATCTGAAGGATATTGCCAATATCCTGGCAGATCGATTCAGTGCCAACTTCACCCCACTCTCACCCCCTAAATGGCCCATCTCAATACCGGAAGATTGCCAAATTCCAGTAATAATGGCCACACAGGTACAAAATGCACACTCTAAAGCCAAGAATACAGCATCCATGGGACCAGATGACATCCCGGGCTGTGTACTACATGAACTACAATATGAACTGGCACCTCACCTAAGTGTCATGTTTAGTCATAGCCTCATCTCAGGTTTCATGCCCACTGAGTGACGCAGAGCTACAGTTATCCCAATCCACAAGGGGGGATCCACCTTGGATCCCGGAAACTACCGTCCCATCAGTCTGACAAGCCTTATCTGCAAGGCCATGGAGCGTATTATCATGGAACTTATAAACAAAGACATTGGCAACCTTCAAACACTGGACCCCACCCAGTTTGGGTTTGTGAAAGGCCGATCTTGTCTCCTGAACCTGATTGACTTCTTTGAATCAGTCTCCAGAGCCATGGACAAGGGTAAGGTGGTCCACACAGCCTATCTAGACCTTGCCAAGGCCTTTGACACTATCCCCACTCTGGAATTATAGATAAACTTACTAAGTTGGGCATTAATCCCTATGTCACCCAATGGGTTGCTAAATGGCTTACTGATAGAACCCACACTGTAAAAGTAGCAGACTCCAAATCCAGCTCCAGACAAGTGACAAGTGGAGTACCTCAGGGTTCAGTCCTGGGGCGCTTTTGTTTGGCATCTACTTCTCTGAAGTACAGGTCAACACTAAGGGACTCTGGCTAACAAAGTTTGCAGATGACTGCAAACTGGGAGCCATTATTGAATCCCAAAATCATGTGCATACTCTACAAAAGGGCCTTACAGAAACAGATGCTTGGTGCCAGAGCCATGGGCTCAAGCTCACTGCCAAGAAATGTATTGTTATCCCCTTTGGGAAAAAACATGTATCCATGAATTACCATATAGGTGGCAGTACACTAAACACAGAAAGTGTGATAAGAGACTTAGGGACACAGGTGGACAGTGGTCTCACCTTCAATAACCACATCGCCACAACAGTCAGGAAATCCTTCTATGTGGCACACCTCATCACGAAGGGCTTTTCATCCAGAAAAAATGAGGTCATTGTCCCACTGTACTCATCCCTCATTAGACCCATTATAGAATACAACGCCCCATTTGGTATGTACCTCTCAAGACATCTGCAACAACTGGAAAGGCCTCAGAAATACCTTACTAAAAGAATCACAGGCCTAAAGCAGATGCCCTATGCTGACCACCTTAAAAAACTCCAGCTATACTCTGTTGCATATCATCTACTCAGAGGTGATCTCTGCTTAACATACAAGGCCATGTCAAACCCAGAGCTGTTGGACATGCTACACTTAAAGAAATCCCAATCCCTCAGAGCTACACGCTCCAGGGATCTAAACCTTGTCATCACAATAAACAAAACATGTTGGAGGGATAGGTTCCTGACCCAGAGACTCCCCAGACTCTGGAATAGATTGCCCATACATGTCAAGCAGAGTGCCTCTTTGGACCTCTTCAAGAGAAACCTTGACGATTGGATGGGAGAAAGGAAATTCACCCCAGGGATCACGTCAGTCGCCCTGCTAGACAGGGGTCCAGGAAAGTAAATAATGTGGTAAGAAATAGCCAGGGAATTGTTATGGCTAGGCTTGTATAGGCCCTAGGGCTGATAGCCTAGTACCAACCTATGAACCTATGAAATGCAAGATGAATGAAACTGTGTCCGGTATTGTGGTCTGCAGCCTACATATTCTTGCACATTCATGCCATTATGGAGGGGTAGCTGCAAACACTTGCTGATGGGTCTGTGTAAATGGTCTAGCACCTTGATACTGTGGTGACTGAGGATCCCCTTCTTGTACATATATCAACATAACAGAATGGCCATATCCTGCTGTGGCCCTACCTCTCAGCTGTACAGATTCACCCAGGTTACCCAGAGGCAGGACTCGTATATCTGATCAGTTCCCCTTCACATTGTGGTTTATGAGCAGGTTTGTAGCCACCAATTACTGGGTTTGCAGGCAGAGGTAATATGGGCACACACCAGAGTTTCAGAGTTTACACACTCCATGATGTTCATGCTTCTACACCCCCCACTCTGTTATTCTATCCTCTTCCAAAAATTATGCGAGCGATATCTGAGAAGTATCTCTATAGTTGCCCCTTCATCTTAGCGGTATTTAGGGGTTAGTCCAAAGTTCAAGCAGTAGGACATGATGGGCATGTTACTAGGATTTGTCAACATGGCTTTGCATTTGTGATCTGTTGATTGTGTTATGTTGTTAGCTGGCACCCCTTGAGATAATATACATTGGCAATACAGGTGAGGCACAGGCCTTTGACAGAGGACTGTAGGCCATTTGGTAGTGATGCAGGCCTTCTTTAGCAGGCCAGTGCATTCTGTCACTCCAACATTCCCAGGCTGCAAGCTACTGGATTCCCCTGGGGTGACAGAGTAAGTGTGTGAGGTGTTAATGGCAATAGTTCCTGTCCATATTAATGCATTGGTCTGAATGCTGGTTGGGTGCTGCTTACAGCTAGGGACACACATGTATGGGACACCTCTTCAACATACTGCATTCTGTGGGTATTCCCATATGGAAGTGGGGGTCATACTGCACTCATTCCCAACAGCAAGGATATGACCTATGATAATCCTGTGGCTGATGGTGGGGTGAGCTGAGTACATGTGTGATACGGAAGCTTCTTGCAGCTGACTCACAGATATACCTGGGACATTCCTCTTATGCTGCCTTGTGCGGGAACATAGGCAGTCTCTCATTACTTCATAACTGTGCCTTTTGTGGTCTGCCACTGAATGGCCAGACTACATCTGTATTCCATACTACACAGACAACTAATGCGCTGCTAACCTGTATGTACAATTCCAAAGGTATGTGCAGTTGACAGTTACATTTTATGTACTCTGTCTAGGGTACTTCCACCTGTGTACTGTGTGTATGCCTGGGCCCACATTCATGGCATGTCCATCTTTCAGACGGTGACATAAATTGACATCTGGATAGTGAGTACGGATGACTGCTGACATGGATATTGCTGAGAAGCATTGTGGTTGGCACTGCAGTTGTCAGAACATGGCCCTGTCATCAACAGTACTGGCCATAGGCCACTGAGACACAACCCTCCATGCTTACATGCTGACCACTTCCAGACAATATTGAACACGCAACAATTTAACACACGGACCCCTGCATATTCTACACATTATTTATTTTATTTATTTTACATTTGTTGACCGGGCTAGTCCAACTGGATATATGTCCATTTTCAGTGGAGGCCCGGGGAGAAAAGCTCCACACTTCAGAATAGAATCACAATAACATAAGTACATTACTAAGATTTAGCAAATTTTATCAGTAAAACACATGCAACAATCTATCCTGTAAATTGGGCCAGCTCAGGTAATCTGTGCTCCACTGTTGTTAAACCCACATGTACATGTTACTGCATTTCTACATAGGATTGTGTGTGGGGCACACCTGATGACTTCATTTGCTATGACTGTACTGGTATTTCAGGTACTTTGTTGTCTTCCAGTTCATTTTGTATGCTGACCTATCATGCAAACTGGAGACATATCAGTAGAGTACAGATCTTAGGTTTTATTGACCTACATTTCAGTTTCAGACTTCTTATCCTTCTGAACTAACATACCTGTTGTTGTCTGAATGTGTAGGTCTGGAGGGGGACTGTTCACCATTGCCATCAATTGGAGGCCTTAGCCCAGCCTTTCTTTATGGTCATCTACACCTGTCCTGCTGGCTGAGGCTGGTGTTGTGTATGTGAGCCTCACTGACATGCATGTGTGTGTCCTATGGACACACATTTGGGCCACCACATGTACTGCAGGGGGATTTTTCACCTTGTCTAGTACTGCCTAGTATGTTGTCACCAGTATTTGTTATGGATTTCATGCTGCCCATATAGGTATCCACTATCTGTTGCCATCCCATTCAGCCACCCAATTCCCTTGCATGCTCATGTCCATACCATAGATACAACTATCAGAACATACTACTCCATTCAGCAATTGATAGGAAGAGTGACTTACCTTGTGGCTGTGCCAGTATCGAGGACAGTGCTGGAGGGCTGACTATGTCAGATGCATACAGTAAACTCCCTATAAATGGTAAAGCACAAGTAGTGTCATGTTTGGCATCCCATTTACTGTATGTGCTAGTCTGACAGAGGTTCCATTCCCTGGGTCCCTACCGTGTCAGTGTATGTGCTATGCATTGCCTCTTTGCCAAAGCCTGGGCATACTGGGCATGCCTTCTTCTGCCTACATGGGCAGCCTCAGGTTGTTCCTCCTCTGAGTCCCTCTGTGCCTGTGATGGCCTTGGCAATGGTGGGGAGTTGTGTGGCCTTGCCCTGTGCTGTTCCTGCTGTAGCTGTTTCCGCACGATCATATTGTGTAGCATGGCATATACTATGAACATTTGTGTACATGTAGATGGAGAGTACTGCAAGGCTTCACCAGATATGTTCAGGCAGTGGAACCATGACTTGAACATCCCAAACAGATGCTCTATTATGATTCTGGTTTGTGCATGTGCCTCATTATGGAGTTCTTGTTCGGGTGTGTGTGCATTTCTGATGGGTGTCATCAGCCACGGCTCCAGTGCGTAACCAGCATCCCCCACTAGGTGGCCATATGGGATGTCCCCACTGGAAAATGACTGGTACAGCTGTGTCATATGCCAGATGTGAGAGTCGTGATAGCTTCCAGGGCAGCCAGCACACACATTCAAGATAATGCCCTGGGCATTGCACATGACCTGGCAGTTGATGGAGGGGAAGCCATTGCAGTTTATGTAGCCCCTACCCCGCTCACCAGGTGGTGCTTTGATGTGTATGTGCATGCAGTCTATAGCACCCACTACCTCAGGGTATTCTGCTATTTGGTGGAAGAGACGCATATTGCTGGACAATGCCTCACAGGTGTTGAGGAAATATATGTGCTCACCGACATGTGCTGACATGGCATCCAGGAACTTGTGGAGTACCCTGGATGCTGATGCCTGTGAGATCCCCATGATATCCGAAGTTGACCTTTGGAAGGTACCTGTGGCTAGTATTCTTAAGCCTATACATATCTTGGTATCCAGTGGGATGGGTTCCCTTCTGTTGGTTCTGTGTGTGAGGCGTGGCCGGCACAGCTCAACAATTTGCTGTAGAATGTCCCTGTCCACCATATAGCACTCCACTATCTCCAGCTCATGTAGCCCCTGGTAGGTTACCCTGGATCTGTACACTCTTCTCTTTCTTCTCAATGTGGGTTGGTCATCACCATTTATATCCTCACCACCCTCACCCTCTTCCACATATTGATGTATGAGAGCAACAGCAGCCCCTAACATTTTATTAATTTTGTCCGGTAAAATTTCCCCATTTGTGTACACCAGTGGTGTAGAGTTTGTGGGAAAAACCAGAGTGAAAGGTGTTTACATAGTTTATAGTAGTGTGCTGGCCTGGGCTGCTGCCTGTGTAAATGGGTGATTCTGATGCATTTCCTCTGCCAGCTATACTAGTTCTCTTTGATTGCCTTCCTACTGCTGCTTTCTCTTCCCATTGCCTTCCTGTTTAAGCCCCGAGGAGTGCCGTGCATACTCAGTGCTCAGATGTAAACAGAGCTGCTATTTCCTCTATTTTTTTTTTTGTTTAAAGCTGGTGCATGGCACGCACACCCATTTAGACAATGTAAACACTGCTAAGCAGCCTCAGACACAGCCCCTTCCTTAGCTGTGCTTAGCTAAGGGTAAACATGGGCCACAGAGCTCCAATAAGCTTACAGCATGTATGACACTCTCCCTTATGAGGTCATCTACCTCTTATACTTATACCATGGTGTTGCTCTACCTACACGGTTGGGTGCAAGCTAATACTTAGAGGATATCTGTGATTCAGTATTAATTTTCTCATTTGCATAAACAGAATGCTAATTCCTAGTTACCACACTCACACTGAGCCTTCCTCCTTAGCAACCACTATTCCCTGGTATTTTTGTCTTATGCATGCCATTGACTATTATGACAAAATGCTGATTTGGGTTTAAAAGCTTATTTCCAACTTTTTTTCTTATTTTCGGGCCGATCTCATTTGCGCACTGCTGCCCAATGCTTAAATGACTGAATTCAGCTGAAAAAAAAATAAAAGTTATGTTTTATAATTTTGCAACTATTTCTCTTGCCAGTGGCCATATATTTGGCCATTGGCATACCTACTACATTGAATACATGCTTTCTTGGGAGCTATCATGCCTCATTTTTGTAATTTGCTGAAATGTATTCGGTTAGTAGCCGAATACATTTCTGCAGGTTACACTATTCCTGCACAGATGACTGCTTGCTTCCTGGATCACTAAGTCACCTCGTTTGCATGGTTTTCACCAGCAAATGGGGTAATTAGCATATAGCACTGGTGTTCATGCAGGAATAGTGTAGGAGTGCTCGTGCACATCCCAGGAGCTCGTTCCAGGATTGCTCATCATCCATATTGCACGTAGCAGCTCTTGAACTATTCCTGCACACTGTGCAGAGCTTGCTGAATCCTGGGGAGGGTGTCCTTCTACACAGCTGTTGACATAAATCAGAAAACAGCTGTGACATTTGGCATTTGTTAAGGGAAAGGAAATATCAAATGGCCAGCTGCCTTCTCATCATACCTGAGTGAAGGGTTAGGTTTCTGCATATGGCACGAGTTGACCTAGCAGCGACAAAGACCTAGGCCCCAAAGGGAATAGGAATTAGCCATTTCTGTAACTAACAAACTGTGCTGATAATGGTGACAATAAGTGGATAGCATATAAGAATGTATGTGGAATATTATACATGGACTATCTATGCTGGAGAAATTAAGTAACAAAAAATGTTCTCCCTTATTTACTCCACGGTGCAGAGGTGTATGTGGTTCTCTTGGTCTTAGCTACAGTGCAGCCATGATGCATTCAGGTTATTCTTCTTCAGGAGAGGCAACAGTATAGAGGGTTACATAGGAACTCACTGGTGTGGGTACAAATGAATGGCCCTGTACTGATGCAAGGAAGCATGCTGGGTGGCATTGTGCCAAGAATTTGGTTTGGTGACAACCCATGTGTTTCCAAACAGTCACCAACTGGCATTTTATGATTTGATCTGAAATCAGGCTGACAGGCCAGTCCTTTTACTTGAATTGATTTCTGAATGTTCTTTGAATAATAATGTTTGCTGTTATCTGTTCCCTACAGATAACCACCAAGAAAATTTTCAGTTGAATAGTAGACCGTAGAATGTCAAGATCAATGTTTTTTTATGTGTGTGTTCGAGATTTTTGTGACAGGAACTTCTTCCCCTTCTCCAGGAATTGCAGTTTCCATTCTTCCAGTGGCTCGCACATTTATTTATTTTTTTTAATTACTTTAATCAACCTCTCTTATTAAGCAATCTCCTGTGTGCTGGGAGGGACATATTTAATGCACCAAATTCTTTTTTCATAAGCTTTCTAGCTCTCTGTTTAGAGATAGATTTACTGGCATCTCAAAGAAAACAATGCATTGTATTTTATCCTCATCCTCTATGTTTATAACCTTTATTTAATTTTCGTCTTATTCTTCTTGTAAGCCATAACATCAAACCATGCAGATATCTTGTTTTTCTCAGTAATGATATAATTTATGCCCTGCAACATGTCCTAGGAATATTCTCTATATGCATTCTAAACCCGACTTTCAAGTTCTTTGTTTGCAGCTCCCTGGTGGTCTATATTGCAACCAACATTTTTATGTCTTAAATTTCAGTTGTCTGTACTCTAAATATGTTTACTCTGGCAAAGATGTGATTCAATTTATTAAAATATTAATGTTTATAGTATTTTTTTCTTATTTTAGATTTATTTACTCTGAATGGGCTTCTGAGATGATAGTTAACATATATCTTGACCATGTGATGATAATGAAATGATTGTACTAATAATGTGCCCAGTACTAAATGATGCAGAATGAAAGAAGCTAGGCTTTCTGCAGCCCATCAAACTTTCTGCAACCCATCAAACTGGCTAAAAAGGCTCAGAACACAATGTCAATGAAAAAAAAAGCCCAGCAGATATATTTTGTATAAATAGTGCTACTGTTAGTGAAAAGGTTTTCAGTACGGTAATGAGTATGGCTGGGGTTAGAAGCAGAGCTGAAGTTAAGATTAGCACAAATTAGTAAAATGCTTGTCCTACCTTACTCATGCATGCCAAATCTAACCATGATGCTGTATGGAATTGGATATAAAATATGGAAATGGTATTTAGTATTCTGAAAGTCTTTACAAAATGTTATAGCCTCATCAGGCTTCAGGGCCAGTATGATGAAGTTATTCCAACCACTCCAGTCTTCTTCCATATCCCCAAGTTTGATCATAGTTTATCTATGTCTCTTCCTTATAATCTTGCATTTGAACTTTTATACCATGTATAGCTTTAGATTTACTTTTTCACTGGGCAGTATCTCAATAGTGTATTAGATTAAATTCCTCCTACCAGAAGACTCTGAGAATATATCCCTTTTTCTAAGTACAAAAACCTTTTCTTGCTGGGGTACTAGCAAGGTTTTACCTATTCTGACTTAAGACAATTCTGCATGAGCCTTGATTTCTTCTGAGAACATACTGCAGAAAGCTTAGTTTTCTTTCCAAGAGCATTTATATGACATATCTGCCTTGGTTTCCTTTTTCCGTTTTGTCTTACTTTATAGTTTATTTCACTTTTCTTCTCTAAGACTTAAAAATGTCTGCGCCACCTTGTTTGGAACTTGTTCTTGGCAGTACACACCAAGATAAGTACTTTGGCTCCCTGGTTTGATGTAAACCAAGTAGTTCATTACATGTCCTCTATTGTGCTTTCTGTGTTCTTTCCATATGCTCCTTTACTGTGTGCTTTACTATGTGTATTATAGTGTTTAACTTTTCCTGCATGTCAATAAAGTATTCTGTTATACTTTTGAAGTGTTTTCTTTCTCTCGTGTTTCATTCACTATACAAACCAAGCAAGCCTTGAAAGGGCCTGTCATATAACAATTAGAATGGAGTGAACCCACATGAGGCTCGGGCTACTTCTCTCAAGGAAGAAAGAAGATATGCAAGTAGTTAGCTTGAGACTTTTCATTTCACTTCTATAACTTTCTGCAACATGAACCTTAAAGTTTCATTAAATATTTAACTAGCTTCTTTTTCTGAGGATGGTATACAGAGGTCCTCAGCTGATTAAACTTAAAAAACTGGCAACAGTCAGCCATTTTTTTAGACATGGATGGGGTGCTCTGATTAGTAATAATTTCTCCGAATATTCATATAAATATGCATGTAAAAAGAGTACTAGTTTATTTATTATAGCTTTTGTATTTACTCTCTTCTAGGCAATTGCTTCAGGAAATGTATTTGCATAGTTAATTATTAATAAACATATGAGTGACCCTTATTTGACATTACAGCTAGCCCATGATTTTCATTGCTATTTAACCAAATGCGACTTTTTTACAGGTAACAATATCAAAGAGTTCATAAAGCCTAGATTAGGTACCATCTTTTAAAATTCTGGAGAAATCAGCAAGGAGATTTTCTACTTCCTTTGTAACTCCAACACCAGGCCAGTGAATTCAAGATAAAATTCTAACCTTGGTCTTGTCCAACACCATAATTAGGCTATGTGCCAACTTCATTACAAGTGTTCTGGAAGGCGTTAAGACTAACAACTAAATTAGTATTTGTTTCCAATCTTTGGGAACTCAGTACAGCAAATCATCTCTGAATTCAAAGTAAGGATATGAAAAGAAAATATTTTTCTCAGATATCTTCTATTCCTCTTACAGTATATCGTTTATAGCCCTGTTTAACATATTTTCCACCCACTGGGCTTTCTTAAAATTAGTACATTGATGTGGGTGTCTGTCAAGTGAATGTTCTTGTTCTTTAGGGCCTTAGTGTAATATATTTTACAGGAGGTTAACATGTATTACAGCATAGCATTCCTATTATCTTTCCAGCTTAAGATAGCACAGCATACTAGCATGCTATATTAACAGTTCCTTCAAGCCATTCTAAACAAATTGTAATAAGAGGTTTCAGTTTTTTCTGTTAGAATATTCCTTTTCATGCCTCTTTAGGATTAGAAAACAGCAATCTTCCTTCCATATGTCAGAATACTCCTTTCTAACTTTTGTAGTTACACGTTACCCTGGTATTATGGTTGGGATTCCATTACCCCCTCAATAGAAATCTGGAATACGACTATCATAATATCCAAGAATTACAATATGTACTAAAAAAACTTTACCTTTTGTGTCTGGCTAACTAAAAATCTACTGACAATAAATGACAATATAACTTCCATTATGGGATCTGTGACATCAAAAATCTCTCATCTTTATGCTTCCTAAAAATTGTCACACTCACTAATACTTACATAAATACTGGCAATAACACAAAATATTTAGGTCTCACACTTGACCCCACTCACAGAATAATGTGAAAAATGCCACCAGCTTAAGCAACCTATTTCATTTCTAATAACCTGAGTTTGGAAGTCAGAAAAGCAATAGCTAGCAAGGTACTAATTTCTAAACTTGAACATGCCCCTCCTATGCCTACACATTAATCACAATACCAACCTAAAATAAACAGCTACCAATGCAATGTGCATATCTATAAATCTATCCTCTTACTACGAGCATCACTTCTCTCACTCCAGGAAGCCAAATGTCTCCCCATTACTGTTACAATCCACTTGCCTCTTATCCAGCTCAAACTTCAAAATCCTCTATGAATGTTATCACCCCCTCTCTTGGCTATAAATTGCAAGTAAAACATGTATAATACTCAAAATGAAACCAAGACAGCAACACCCTTACACTAGTCCAGCCTACATTCAGTCTGGCTCTCAGAGAAAGAAGTTTCAGAAAATTTCTTCCTGCCAAGTGAAAGGGCCTTTCAGAAGAATTCAGACAAAGTACTAATTAGAAGGCATTTTTAGATGGAAACTATATGACTACCTAAAAGAAAGATAAAAATGCAGCTGTAATCTGGAGAAAAGATAATCATACACACTCCATACTCCAATCACCAACATCTGGCACTGCTTCTTCCCATCCAAAGTACACTCCACAGAGCAAGCTGATGACACTGACTTTGTAAATATGCAAAATAAAGTTCTGTACATATCCACTAAACTGGCCCATATCCTTTCTTCCCTTTATCTTATCCCACTTTCTCTACTAAGTCGCAAGCTTGCCTATATATATTCTTTTTCATTAGATGTTCCTCCAGTTCTTACAGCTTCTCTTTCCTTAATACTTATACTATAGGAACCTTGAGCACTGTCCATTTTAGTGATACCCAACTACAGGACTGTCTTAAGTTTGCCACGTACAAATGTTTTGTTCAGATATCTGCTTATCTGCCAGAGGGGTTAAACACTTTTTCATCTACAATCAATGCTCATCATAAATGTCTGTTCTCCTGGTATGTTATCAGCAGTTTATCTTCTACAACATCATGGCAACTAATGTCACAATAATGCCACTGCATTCACACTACATGGTGAAAACTAAAGTAGATGTTTACAAACCACACACATAAAGGGGCAGATTATAAAATAGTTTATGGGTGCTAAAACACGCAGTGCCAAAGGTCCAGGTATTATTACACATTGGTGATTCTATGAGAACTACCTAGGATAAAGCATGCAGATATAAGTTGTGGACTAAGTGAAGTTCTGTAAAGCTTTAATCTTTTTCTGCACCTATATAAGGTGAAATAAAAATCTGTTAAGTATTTCATATGACTCTAGCATTTTCAGCATAGACCAGGAACATTTACTACATGAAATGCTTCCATTTGTCAACAACTATGCTGCTGACACAAATGCTGATCTAGAGGAGGTGTCACTGAGATGTGTTGTACAATAAGGAGTTAGTTAGGGAGCAGTTGCTGGTTAACACATAAGTCCAGACTGCTAGAGGGCGAACCTTGTCCCAGTCTTAGTAAATGTCTGCAGATCACTAGATGACATTCTATTCCCATACTAGTGATAAAAAGCAGGGTCTCAGTTAACAGTCATTCACAACCTAAACAAACTTTTGTCTGTTGCATGCCATGATTCTGGGCAATACATATAGCTCCCATCAGCATCAGCTGAGTGCCATGCTTTCAAGGAAGAGTTTTTTGGAGATATATAGCTCTCCCACACACTGGGGGCCATTCAAGTTCAACATTTATTTATGTATTTTATAAAGATCACTTCAAAAAATAACCATTATAAATAAATAAATAAGTTTTAGCAAACAACAATGTGCTAATGCTCAGTACACCATTTCAGTCACAAGCAGAATACATAGCTAAGCTATTATAATAAGGAATTACATGGATGTAGACAAACACTGAAATGAACATGAAACATCCATCTTAAAATTAAATGATAACCTACATTTTTCAGAATAGACATTTCAGCACAAGCTAATACAACCAGGAGAAATAAAGAAAACCTAGTTCTTTTGTACAAATGCAAAAAGATATCCTGCCAGGACTAGCCAATACCGTAAGCATTAAATGTGGGTAATGTACAATACTTAACTGTATTACTCTAAGCAAGTCACTATGCCACACAGTGTCTCTATACACCTGCAAGTAGACATTTTTGTCCAGTATTGCTTAGGAAGATATTTTTGGATAGGTGATTTAGAAAGCTAAGTAAACTAGGAAGATAGTTTTGAGTTAATTAGCATGTTTATTCTAGCACTGGTTTATGTATTAATGCATGTAGGAGTGAGTTCATAGGAGAAGGCCATGAAGGACATTTGCCAGTACTGTAGTACGTTTGGCTGGAGGGGCTTGGTCAGTATTTCAGTTAAAAGATATTCCAGATGGGGAAGGCTCTTAGGGACTTTGGAAGGCCTGATGTTAAAATATATGCAGTGGCGGCAAATATGAATAATACATAGGGGTTGGTAAAAATCTGTATATGAGATCAGCTAAGAGGAGATATTATGGTTTGATGTTGAAGTGAAACTTATTCAGTAAACCTGAAAAAAAATAAAGAAGCTATGGAAGCTATTGGGGAGGACAATTAGATTTCAAAGTTTATAGGAGGAGAGCTTAAAAGTTTTACAGTTGGGATTTATTCAAGCACCTTTCTAGGAGATGTTGGTCTTTTGAAACTGGAAAGAAATATATCAGCTAAGTAAGTCAGTATTAAGAATAATCTGAGAGTTTTTCAAAATTTGTTGCAAGTTTGAAATGAGCAGAGTGTGTGCTGTTTGCTTAATATGGTTATTGGTGGGGTTTCTTATAAATGCCTCAGTAGCAGCCCTGGAAGAAAGGCTCCAACAATGACATGCCTTAAGGAAGTTAATATATAGTGCAGTGTAATATGAAGAACGGCAGACAGAAAAAGGTGATGGAGAACATTTTAAGATGTAAAAGGAGTTGATTAGCCCTGTAAAATTGGAAGACTGGAGCATCTGTATACGAATTTAGATCTGCTAGAAACAAAGTAGGATATGGCAAAACTTAAGATCAGAAAGTTGTATGTGGGACAGTGATTATTTGTTGAAAAAACACTGCTGGCTAGTCAGTAAATGAGCTCTAATTTATGATTTACATCTTATATATTTGCACAGGTGGTACAAATATGCTTGTTTAATTAAATATGGTTTTGCTTTGTAGTATATGCATAATTTCTTGTGCAGTACATTGATAAAATAGACTTTATTATTTGTAATGGTGATGGACAGGTTGACAGAGGAGATCAGACAGGAGTTCTCATGGACTATGATGTTTGCAGATGACATTGTGATCTGTAGTGAGAGTAGGGAACAGGTGGAGGAGACCCTGGAGAGGTGGAGATATGCTCTAGAGAGAAGAGGAATTAAAGTCAGCAGGACTAAGACAGAATATATGTGTGTGAATGAGAGGAAGGATAGAGGAATGGTGAGGATGCAGGGAGTAGAGGTGGTGAAGGTGGATGAGTTTAAATACTTGGGATCAACAGTTTAGAATAATGGTGAGTGTGGAAGAGAGGTGAAGAAGAGAGTACAGGCAGGATGGAGTGGGTGGAGAAGAGTATCAGGAGTGATTTGCGACAGACGAGTACCAGTAAGAGTGAAAGGGAAGGTCTACAAGAGGGTAGTGAGACCAGCTAAGTTATATGGGTTGGAGACAGTTGCATTTACAAAAAGGCAGGAGTCAGAGCTGGATGTGGCAGAGTTAAAGATGTTAAGATTTGCACTGGGTGTGAAGAGGGTGGACAGGATTAGGAAAGTATATTAGAGGGTCAGCCCAGGTTGGAAGGTTTGGAGACAAAGCCAGAGAAGCAAGATTACATTGGTTTGGACATGTACTGAGGAGGGATGCAGAGTATATTGGGAAAAAGATGCTAAGGATGAAGCTGCCAGGTAACAGGAAAAGAGGAAGGCCTATGATAACGTTTATGGATGTGGTGAGAGAGGACATACAGGTAGTTGGTGTGACAGAGCAAGATGCAGAGAACAGAAAGAAATGGAAACAGATGATCCGCTGTGGCGACCCCTAACTGGAGCAGCCAAAAAAAGAAGAAGAAGACATTGATAAAATAGACTATGAGGATTAAGGATATATCACATGATACAGGTAATATTAAAAATTGTTTTTTGCTGTTGTTATAAATACTTATTGCAAATATTATGAGCAAATATGCTTTTGAACCACTGTATCCACAAAGGCCTCAGTTTTGCTTTAAAGTTTTGAATGGTTACCTTATAAATACATTTTTTTTGTATATTGCAAACTTTACAGTACAAAGTAATGAGAAAAATGCTGATATTTGCTAAGAGAGACAGCAGGCAGATTTTTAAAGGAGTCTATAATGTGTAAACTGTAAGAGGCCAGAGACAGAATGTGAAGGGAGTGACTTATAGCACAGAATAAAAAACATGAATGTTGAATAAGAAGGGAAACTTTCTTTGATTTTTAGTTTGATAGGTGACCTGACATGTCTTTGAGCAGAGTTTTGTACAATGCATTTTTCAATACATCTCATTATGAGGGTATTTTGAACAAAAAGGACAGCATCCAGAATAATGATTTGTGTAAGTAATA